>NW_015150795.1:69939-90486 GCF_000732505.1 Cyprinodon variegatus
TTCAATGACTACTTATTTTTGTCCAGCTTTAACATCGGTATCGATATCGGTTATCGGCTACATGAGTTTTAAAATATCATCATATCGGATATCGGCCAAAATCCCAATATCGTGCATCCCTAGTTAATATCATTAAAATGATAGCAGTACAAAAAATTTACATATTTTAAAATATGCATTTTTTTATTTTTAATATATATATTTTAAATATTTTATATTTAAAATTTATTTAAAAATTTTACATGGCAAACATTTTCATTTGTACTGCTATCATTTTAATCATATTAATATTCTGTAGAGGTCATCAAAGGTCAGTTAACATCTGTTTTAGCTGCACAAACGTTTGACACTAATTTTGTCTGATTTGAAGAAGGTGGGGGAGCCAACTTCACTCAGGTGATTCATTCTTTGCTTTTGAATAGAAAAGCATTAGCATCTAAATATCAAATTTTGGCAAAACATGTCCTGAAAAAAGGACAGGTGGCTTTTAATGAGTAATTTCTAAAACTTTCAAGGCCTTGAACTTATTTTTTCAAACTCAAAAAACTTTTAAAGACCTATAGGAATCCTGTTAAAATAATGGGAGTGAGTTTAAGGTTGAATTTTCTGGTATGTGGTGAAGCCTTTTGAAAGCAGGTTGCCTTGTTTCTGTGAGCCTTTGCTTTCACTGCAAAAACGATCTAGAAATAAGTACAAAAATTCTTAAATTAAGGGACTTTACTCTTAATTTGAGCAGGCAAATAAGTTCGTTTGCCAATGGAATGAGTATTTTTACTCTTAGAACAAGATAATTAGATAATATGCATTTGAAATAAGACAATGCAGTTATTTTTTTCTTATTTTAAATGTAAATTTTCTTGTTCCATTGGCAAAGTGTCTCACTTGCCTCCTCAATTCAAGAAAAAAATTACTTATTTTAAGAAAAAAATACTTATTTAGATTTACATTTTTTGCAGTGTTGAAATAAAGTTTGGACTTTCAAAGTGATTTTTATCACCAGACTTATCCTTTGAATGCCATTAGGGAATCATGACACAGAGCGTTGAAAAGGCAAACATCGGGTTAATGAGGCTGAGAAGGAAGGACAGTAAAGATATGGAGACTTAGCATGAGGGCTCAGGTTGCTTTAACCCCACCAGCTCTTTTCTACATTGCTGAAAGCAACATCAGGGCCATCGTAGGAGCTAATGACGCTCGCTACGGGATAAACATGGACCCTATTAACAGCGCATTAATATGGGATGGGCAACATATATGTGGAATAGTGGCCTGTTTTTGTCCTTTACAGCATCAGCACTGAAAAAGCCTTAAATGCGTTACACTGATGGACAGAGAGGAAGTGTACGTCTAACCCCAGCCGAGCCAGGGACTTCCTGTCTCACCTGCAGAGTTTGGAGTGGAGGGTGAATTTGCTTGGCTTCCATGTGAGGATGCATTAGCCGCATTCACGGCAGTTCTGGCGGCATACATGTTGGCTTCTTCTTGGAACTTACCAATGTTTTTCTTGTATCTGATTCTTTTATTCCCAAACCAGTTGGAAACCTGAGCAGGAAAAAAAACAATAAAACAAAAAAAAAAGTTTAAGCATACAGAGCTTCTTTAAAGAAATACAGCTAACGTTTTAGCTTGAATGGCCTTTAATGGCATGTGAAACACTGCAGAGAGCCTCTGTCAGACTGGTGCTGTAAATCTGCATTGGTGCCAGAATGGAATGATTGCCAATAACGGTCTCATTATGTCACCATGACTGCAGCTATCATCAGAACTCACGCAAGCACCAATCAGTCAACTTCCGCTAACACCCATTACAGCTAATGGACTCCCAGATGAAGCCAGGGGGGTAATCCCAGCCCTAATGATAAACAACATTAAAATGAAAACCAAATCAATCCTGCAAAGTTTCTAATAGACAGAGAAGGTAAACATTCTCCTTTGTTATAGCCAAGAAACTGAAACTCCACAAATCACCGAGCTGCTGAGCAGCTTCCACCGTGGAGCCACAGCTGCATCCTCAGATCATTTGGTAGAAATTAATGAAGGCGACTGAGAAAACGATCCATTCCCAAATGATGGATCCGCTGTTTACCTTGGCGGCGTCATTGTTTTCCCTTATTATCAATTCTCACAGGATTGAAACAAGTGGAGTTTCTGAAGAGCAGAGATGAAACAAAAAACAAAAACACTTTATATTCTGGGATAACAGAAACTTTGGTACAGTAAGAATCCTAACAGGCGGACATGTTCCTCTAAGAGCTGCAGACATCTCCTCTCTGAAACATTCAGCATTTTAACTGTTAGCGGTTAGAATTAGACCTGCAACTAGCGTTTCCAGCTAACTGCATGAGAGTCTGTATGTTAGTTGATGCTTAAGTGATTACAAAATTAGTTGATGATTATTTCAATAATTGATAAATCTCTAATGAATCCAATTATTATTTTTTTAAGCTCTAGTTAAGAATAAACAGTTTCAATTTCAAGGATCTAAAAATTCAAGGACCTCGTGTGGCAGAATTTACCTCCTGCTTCCAGTTTAAGTATCATCTGAAGCTACATTTATTTTTTATATTTGTTTTCCCAGCTTTTATTGTCATTATACTGTTACAGGTACAGAGCAATGAAGTGAACCCATCCCCAGTGGGCTGCCATTGTGCGGCACCAAGGGAGCAGTGTAGGATTAAGGGTTTTTGTTCAGGTCAGAACCTCTGGATTCCTAGGTCGCCACTCGCCTATTTCCACGGAAAATAGTGATCAGAATAAATTCCAATCCTGACATATCTGAGCAGAACTTTCCAATCGACATGATTACATCACACTTTTTTAGTCCAGTCAGCTGTTTTATTACGATAACTTCTATCAATAGAAACACTGCAATCTAATTATGTTTTGTTTTTTAATTCCAAATACATTTCAATAGGATGCATGCATAGCTAATAAATGATTTTAGCTTCATGCAAATTCAATTTACAAAGCTGGGAGAGAGTAACTGGGCTGCTTTCTCTGGTTATTTTTCTTTTCTAATTTATATTCTTAAATGTTATTTTTTTACTTCTCTTTTTCAGATTAAGTTTTATGAATCGCATTCTTTTAGAATTGCTTTTCACAAAACACTTTCTCTACACTTTAAGCCCAATACAAAATCGCTCTTGACCAATAAAATGTAGTCTTGTTTTTTTCAGGCCAAAAGAAATTTAGAAATTAAAAAAATTGAAATTTGAAAACACCAAATCCTCTCATATGATTGGCTCAGGAACCAGGAAGTAAACACGGGCTATATACTGAACCCAAGTAGTTTCCCATTGTACCTTGAAAACCATGGGAACAAACTGTTAATGTTGCTAAAGCTAGACCCAATTTTATACTCTTGTGCGGACCCTCACTTAAATAAAAAAAGTGGTATGAAAAGGGTTTCAAATGACCTGCATTTGAATTTTCTTTGTCCATAAAATGACTAAACATGAATTTAAAGACACTTTTAGAAGGATCGAATAAGTAAAATTTTTTACTTACATTTTTTGTTGACCTACTAAAAGTATCTCCTTTTAGATTAATCAAAAGGATAGAAACTGAACTTTATTGATCTCACAATGGAGAGATTAACTCTGCATTTAACCCGTCCCATTGGGGAGCAGTGGGCTGCCATTGTGTGGCGCCTGGGGAGCAGTGTGGGGTTAAGGGTCTTTGCTAAGGAACCCAGAGTGTAGGTTGTGGGGAGCGCACTGCTCTAACCACTAGGCCAACACTCCCCTAAAAAAACCCCAACTAATTAAAAACCATTTAATTACTAAACTAATGTTAGTCCCTTATAAAGTGTAAACTGGTTTCTGAATGTTTCAGGTTAGATTAAGACTTTTTTTTTCCTTTCAGCAGATTCTCCCACGGAGCCATAGACCCTCGTTTTGAACGTTCCACAGGTTTCTCTCTGACCCGTCTGCAGTGTCCTCAGTCTTCATGAGGTTCTTCTTCCACTAAGTTTTCTGAGGCCTTCATAGAACAGTTGGGTTTATTCTACGGACTAGCAGCAGTAACAGCGACTTCAGAGCCCTGAATACAACTGATTTCACTTTGAACACTGCAAAAACAATCTAGAAATAAGTAAAAATTCCTTAAATCAAATGTATTTTACCTTCATTTTAGTAGGTAAATGGGATGATTTGCTAATGGAATGAGTATTTTTACTCTTAAAATAAGATAATTAGATAACACCCACTTGTAATAAGACAATGCAGTTGCTTTTTCTTATTTTAAATGTAAATTGTCTTGTTCCATTGGCAAAGTGTCTCACTTACCTCCTCAATTCAAGAACAAATGCACTTAGTTTAGGAGAAAATTACTTATTTAGATTTACATTTTTTGCGGGGAAGATATCTATTTACATTTTGGATTGTTGTTTGTGCGCTAATAAAAGTGTAGAATAAGAGTATAAGGGCTGTCTGAATCCGTAAAAGCCTAGGTCACCCGTCCAGACGCTGACAGCCTCCTCATGTCTCGCAGTGCTCTGTACAGAGACGTTCCCGCGGGGGGCTCTGATCTGCTCGTACCTGGGCCACTGTGATGGCACACTTCTTGGCCAGCTCCTCTTTGGCCTCCTCGCTGGGGTACGGGTTACTGAGGTGAGAGTAGAAATACTCGTTCAGGATCTCTGTCGCCTGCTTGTTGAAGTTTCGTCTTTTCCGCCTACAAAAAGAGGAGCAGCATAGTCAGTCACAGCACTTCATCCTATGGAATGAAATTTGTTCCATTATTGTTGCAAGCAAAAACATGTTTGTTAAAGTGAAATTTATGGAAAAGGGAATCCTTTTTTTCCAATAATTTTTTATCATTTATTTTCCAAGTTTTAGGTGATTACAGTTTATTTTCTCAAATTTTATTCTTAAAATCTAAGTTTTTTTTAGATTGCGTTTGAATGTCATTCTTTTCAAATTGTGTTTTCCAGATCAGAGGCATTTCTGTCTGATCTGCTGGACGTTAGGAACAACATTTATACTGTTAAATCTCTAGCGTTTGGGTTGGGCTCCAAGCAAAGGGAATGTGAAAGAAAATGTAATGTGTAAAAGTCAACTTGAAAAAAAAAAAAAACTTTCAAGATTTTGAAAATAAAATATTAGTGAAAGAAATTGAAAAACATTACAATTGAAAACAAAGCAAATAAAACATAAAATCTGAGGAAAAACACAGAGTTACTCTCAAAAGAAAAAGAAAAAAATGGATTATATTTTCCTTAAATTTCCATTTACAAAAATAATGGAGCAAAGTTCACTCCATTTATCTCCTGCTCCTCTTAAACTATCTGTGAACAGACTGTTATTCTGAAATTCCAAAAAAAAAGCTGCAATATGAATGCCAGGCCAGTAGGTGCTGATAGTGTCTACATCACTAACGTCTATAGAACTAGATCCTGTTCACAGCACCTCATCTTAAGACACACATCAGAAAAGACTCAATGTAGACACGCTCCAGCTGATCCAAGCGCTAAAACAATGCAGTAGGTTCAGATTTTCCTTCAGATGAGCTAAAATGTGACCCTTAAGACATAAAGTTCATGTGTGCTTGTTGTCTGGTGTTGGCCATCTGATGAGATAGTTTTAGGTCATTTTAAATGGATATGTTTAGGAGCTGAAGTCCTCTGCTCAGTTTAGTGACAGCTTTTCCCTTTTAACAAAGATGGCTTCCTTCACCCCTCTATCAAACTATCTCTCCTCTTTATTCAACATTTGAATGTTTTATTTGATGACCATGATGGAGAAATCAATAGAGACCCGTTACTGCCAGCCACCTAAACACGTAAAAGCAATTATAGTCCTAAAATTCAACCATTTCAACCCGTCATCATAGGGGCTTCATACTTATGCTCCTAAACAGGAACATTTATTTTTTTAAAGTCTAAGTTTCGAGCTTCAGCTTTTAGAGTGAAAATGCAATGTGTCACTCCATTTAACTCCATTGTTTTTAGCAAAAAACACATTTTGTAAATGAAGAAGAGAACATTTGTGGATCAGAAACGAACTTTGAAACCAGTCTCGATCAAAAAAATGTTTTTATTATTTTGAAATTTCTAATTTTCCTTTTTTTCCACATTTTATATTTTCACATTTCTCTTTTTCAGATCAAGTTTTACGAGTTTTTTTAATGGCATCTTTACGGTGGCCCTGAAGTGCAAACTGCAACAACAAATCTAAAAGCGCAACTACATTAAGGAAATCGCAACTACATAAAGCAAAGCGCAACTACATTAAGGAAATCGCAACTACATAAAGCAAAGCGCAACTACATTAAGAAAAACACAATTACATTAACTTACAGGAAAAGGTAGGTACCAGTGGGAAACATGAGACATCGCTGATTGGACGACGGCGCCGTTTGACCCTTGAACCGGAAGTCATTCTGCCTGCTGTGGCTTTTACAAACATAGCTGCCGTTACCCAGGAATATTTTCAATCAGGACATATGTACGAGGTGATGCTAGATATGCTCAAGACTAATCACGAAATTTCAGTTAGTTTGCGTACACTGAAGACACACTTAAAAGAAGCTGGACTGTTCAGACGACGCAACTTCCGGTTCAAGGGTCAAACGGCGCCGTCGTCCAATCAGCGATGTCTCATGTTTCCCACTGGTACCTACCTTTTCCGGTAGGTTAATGTAATTGTTTTCCTTAATGTAGTTGTGCTTTTAGATTTGTAGTTGCAGTTTGCACTTCAGGGCCACTGTACATCTTACATATATTCCATTCACCAACATATTTATCTGCCAACATACTTTGCAGCAGTGAGGAGCCTTGGAGTCGGCTGACCCCTCCATCTTCTCCACCTATCAGGTCATAGCTGAGCGGAGCTTTACATAAGCTGGAGAGAAGCTGTAAAATCTCCTCGCATGTATCGACTGGTTGAGGAGATTTGTGCTAAAACCTCTGCCCCCCCCTTCCCTGCCAGCTCCAACGAGCTCACTAGAAAATATGTAAATGTTCACAGCAGGAGCTCCAGCAGCCAGTAGATTAATCAGAGGAGCAGAGCATCAAGCGGGGAGGGGAGGCTTCGCTCTTCCCATCCCTCGCTGCTTCGCCGCCGTGTTCATTTGCAGGAGAATATAGAGTGAGGCTTTATACGGGAGCGCACGCCTCATTTAAATGTTATGCCTCCAACCTAGGCTTTGAGAGGGATTTATCCTCAGAGAAATGTATGCAAATCCAAAAGCACGCATCAAAGAGAACAAGCGATTACATTAAAAAAAGGGGAACTGTTAGCGGGAGCTGTTATTGGCTGGGTGTTCCTCCTGTACATGTGAGCACACGGTGAGACGGGGATACGCACCTGGCGTCCAGGAAGCGGGAGCGCAGGATCATGACGGCCTCGCAGGTGCTCTGTTTCAGCTGCATCTGGATGGAGCTGAACTTGCGGTGGATGATGCTCACCATGCGCTCGATCTCTTTGGGCGAAATGGGCCGCGTGCGCGACTGCTCCCGCAACAGGTTCATCACGTGGGTGGTGAACTCGTTACAGGCCTGTGGAGGGGAAACACAGAGACACATGGTTCTGTCAGATTCCAGCTCTGCTTCCATGTAGGACAGGGTGGAGCTTCCTCTGAAAAGACGCTGATATGTTTCATATTTAACAGAAAATTGTGATTGAAGTACGTTAAGAGAAAGCAGTGACAGCCTCTCACTTTCAGACGCACACCTTCACAGCACAGCTAACCCTGGGAGACGAAGATGACGGGCGTGAACGCGCTGCGGCGTTAGACTCTCTCTGCTACTGTCTCCTCCTCTTTATTTCTCCTGCTTTAGTCGATCCCTCCCTGGATTTCGCCGTGTCAGGCGTTGTCTACCTCTGTCTATCTGCCTGCTCATCACATTCATCTGAAAGCGAAGCTATTGTTGCAAATGCATCAGAGACAAAGGGGATAAGAGGAAATAACCCCCCCGATCCCTGTAGGGCTGTAGGGGGAACCCACACGGCCACAGAACGCAGTGCACATGATGGAGGAATCTGGGATAAGAACCATCAAAAGGAGTTCCTGCAGTCGCCTGATGATCTGAACGAGTACGAGAGAAAAGGAACGCAGGAGAAACATGTTTTATATCAGCACTGATCTGATTTAGATTCTACCTGATGTCCAGAATATGACCGAGGGGCTCAGAACCCCAAAATCCCCCCATTATATGACAGAGGAGATCATTATTTGGCACCGACTGGGTTACTGAGAAAATGGCCTAAAGGTACAGATAGGTTTTTTAAAGCTGGTTATTTGGACATCAGTTTAACTGATCCCTAATCTTCCTTCATTTATATGATAAAAATGATAATATATGTAACATATGTCTCAAAAAAACAGAAAAACGTTTATTAACAATTAAAAAACATAAGTGATATATACCAAAGAGAGGGAGAGTCGATGCATGAATGTGCTTCACATGACCTCCACGCATGGCTGTATAGAGAAAAACTAGTTCCATTATCGTTTTACATAAAAAAAAAACATTTGAAAAAGGAAATTAAAAAATGCAATCCACAAATTAAACTTAAAAAAAATGTTTTTTTTCTAGTTTTATGTTAAAAAAAAATCTTTATAGATATTTTAGATATACATATTTTACATTTCTGTTTTTTAAATAAAGTAGGAAATGCAAACTTTCCCAATTGCAATTTACAGATCAGATTCTCTTCACTTCAAATTAAATGAACGCTTCCTCTTGATCAATAAAAAGGATGTTGCTAACGTCGAGCCGACCAATAGAAATGCATCTTGGCAATCCATAAAACCCAGTTTGAAAAGTATGCAAATCATAAAACTTAATCTGAAAAACAATTTTACATTTGAAAATGTAAAATATGTGAAAAAAATCTTTAAAAAAAAGAAAGAAAAAAAAAACGAATCTGAGAAAAAAGCAACATTTCTCTCATAACATTGGATTAAAATGCTTTTTAAAGATTAATTCCTGGATTGCATGTTTTTTTTAAATTTCCATTTACAAAACGTGTTCATTGCTTGCAACAATAATGAAACAAAATTAACTCCATACTCTGCAGCTACTGAGTGCTCTAATTTAACGTATGCACGGATCAAACAGGAAAAAATCTACAAAACAAAAAACTAATATTGGCCAAAAATATTATCCAACTGACGTATCGGTCGTCTTTAACAAGAAAGCTGAGAACAATTAACTGTTTATATAAGTAGAGCTTTAAGTCAATGCGAACCAGCTTTAACTAATTCATTAGTGCATTCGGCAGTAACGCCTTGAGAAGTGTTCCCTCCATCTGCTATCCACTGTTAATGTTTTAATTTGTTAATAAAGGTTTCTCTCTTGTTTAAATTTTGACTTGCATAACATTCATTGTAGTTATTTAATTTTTATCATGTAAATGGACGGAAAAAAAAGCAATTTGAGATTCAAAACTCAGCCCCAAGAAAAAAAAAAAAACAGTACCAGCCTTAAAAATACGGAGCCCCTAAAGGGACATGGAGGAAAAAAAAAAGAACTTTTGCGAGATCTCGCAATACTTTTGCGAGATCCCGCAAAAGTATTGCGGGATCTTGCAAAAGTTAATTTTTTCCCTCCATGTCCCTTTAGGAGCTCCGTAGGATTGCCATACTGACCTTGTCTCTCTTCATTCGTGTAATTTCGTGTTTTGGGACTTCTCTATAAATTAAGAACCATTCGAAATCATCCTCCATGGTTGTAGCTGACACATGGGCGTATTTTCCTCCCATAGCAGTACACTTTGCACCTCCACTGTTGTGTGTTTGTTTTACAAAACACACAACAGTGTGTTAGATCTAGCAAAAGTATTGCGGGATCTCGCAAAAGCTTATTTTTTGCGAGATCTCGCAAAAGTATTGTGGGATATCGCAAAATTTATTTTTTCCTCCATGTAACTTTAGGGGCTCCGTATAAAACCGTGCATCGGTTGATTCTAATCAGCAGCGAGGACATTATCCAGGGTAGAAAGGAAGTGAATCTCGACAACCTTCAGGTTTATTCATTGATTAGAGTGTTGGTGCATGATTTGGGAAAATTGTCCCCTCATAGAGATAATTTTTACTGCAATGTAGAGTATCTTTAAAGACCACATTGTCTCATGTCCTACACTGCAAAAAAATCTAAATCAAGATAAGCCACTTTTTATTAAAATAAGTGCATTTGTTCTTGAATTGAGGAGTTAAAATAGACATTTTGTCAATTGAACAAGACAATTTACACTTAAAATAAGAAAACACAACTACGTTGTCTTATTTCAAGTGCATATTATCTAATTATCTTATTTTAAGAGTAAATTTACTGGACTTTGACTAGGCCATCCTAACTGTAGTTTTGGGCACCTCTGGCCCAGTAGAATCCAGGATTCCCCTGATTCAGCCTCCTCCATCCCAGCATCAGCACTGGACAGCTTCCATAGCTGAACATTCTGCATGTTTGATTTTGGTCTCATTTCATGGAATACCTTCTTCCACCTCTCGCCTGAATTCTCACACTTTTTCCAGAATGTTAATATTTATAGAGTGCAGAGTTCCTCGCTGTCGGGCGGACGGATTCTCTCACCGGAGCCGTAGATCTCTGCGGCTGCTCCACAGTTCCCACGGGCCTCTTCTTTTGCTTCTATGAAAAACTCTTCCCTTGCCTGATCTGTCAGTTTAAGTGGAGCGCCATTCCTCTGTAACTTCCCCCTGGAGCTTTCTCCTTCCTTCCTATGTACCATGAATTCCATCTCTGACGTTAGTCACATTTTCCACCTATGATCAAGCATTACGTTCATTTATTCCATGTTCCGTTTAACTTTGATCACATGTGAAACTCGCATCTTCCTCACATGGGAAACAAATACTAAGATTTTTTCCCATGTGAATATAATTAGCTTCATTGATCATTCTAATCAGAAATTATCTATAAGCTGTGTTCCTTATGTTAAAATATTAGAAGTTTTTTTTCTGATCCTGAAAAGTTTCGAATACTAATTATTAAACTGATCTACTTTTATCAAATATATTGATTTTATAGATCTTCATTTATAGCTGCTAGTTTATGTTAGTCGGTAGTCATGTTCTACAAAATAAAAAGAGAAAATTATCTTATGAATCTAAATAACATGTGAATCACGGGACTTAAAATTGACCAGATTCATTATGAATCACATGTTAAAGTCCAAGCATTTGCGTGAACTTAAAACCTTTAAAAACGTTCATGTTTTCACATGGGACTCCAATTCTGAGCATGTGAAATACATCTGGGGTACATGTGTTTCATCCAAAATCATTGGATTTACATGTGAAAACTTGTATCATGATTCAAATAATTCATTTGTTTTCAAATGTGATAAATGCTTTCCATGATTCCCTTTTAAAGCAAACGGTTCACATTTTAGACACGTGTGTCACATGTGAATCATACGCGAAAACGTTCAGTTGTGACATGTTTTTATGTGATTTTCATTAAAACATTTGAGTAAAAAATTAGGCACATGTGTAGAACATGCAAAAATGTAAATCACATGTGAAAATACGAGATTTACATGTTTTTGCATGTGAATCATTTATTCACATAAGATATAGGCTTTTAAATGTGATTCCCATTTAAAAGCATGTGATTCACATGTGTCTAACATGTGAACCACGTGCTTAAAAAAAGGAATCATGTGAAAGCATTTATCACATGTGAAATAAAATGAATCACATGTTTTCACATGTAATTCCAATGTTTTTGGATGAAACACATGTACCTCATATGTGAATCACATGCTCTGAATTGGAGTTACATGTGTAAACATGAAAAGTTTTAAATCCACGCGAAAGCTTGGATTTTAACCTCTTAAGGCGACCTAGAGGACCTTAAGTGGGGGTAATAATTCAGAATGCATAAAATTCCACCGGTAAAATTTTTACCAGCAGGTGGAGCCATTGCGCGCAACATTTAAGCTGACATCAAAAGTTCCAAACCCCACAGCTCTGGAACTGTTATAGCTAGAGGTCTGAAATGTTCTGCATTTGTGGTTGACATGACGTAGAACAAATATAATACAATAAAACCTGCCATTTCTTAAGAATGTCTTTATTACTAAAATAAAAAAAGACCTATCATTTCCGAGAATAAAAAAACAACAACTTTGATTCATGTTTGAACTGATGCAGGTTGGTCTGTGTTCTAGTCACCCAGTTTTAATTTATATAATAGGAAACTAAAGGGAGTTAGCTTTCAGATAATGTATTGCACATGTAATTTGAGCTTACAGTTCCTAAGTTATTTGCTTACCCAAAATGAGGTGGATGTTAAGAGGTTAACATGCAATTTATAATTTAAATGGGCAATTTTAGGTCCCGTGATTCACATATTATTTAGTTTCATAATATAATGTGATAAATGCTTTTAAATTGGTATCATGTGTAAAAGTGTGTATCATATGTGAAGAAATGATTCGTATGCAAAAATACATGAATCACATGTGAATAAAAGAAAACAATTATTTCACATCTGCTTTTAGAATGAAATGTTCCAACTCCCAACATTTACAATTACTTGTGTCCATCATGTTAAATGTCGCATGGGTTTTCACATGTGATTTTCATATGTGAAATTCATGGGATATTATATGATTCTCTTTATTCTCAGATAATAGAACAGTTGTTTTTATACTAATCAATGAATTTCAGAAATAATAGTGTATTTGGGGCTCTGAAGGGGGCCACTTATTTGAATTATATTATTTTGCGCATCACCTGTAACTCTCCACCTACCTAACCATGGTGCACCTGTTGTGTTGGTCTATCAAATAAAGGGTCAATAAGAAACGGAGGATTTAGGAGGAAAAAGGATATAAATCCTTCAGTTAGATGGAGAACTCCAGCGTTGCTTCTAGGAAAACTCACTTTCACTTTAAGTTTGTCTGAATTATTAAGTTAATCCTGTGTTTTCCTCTTTTAACGGCTCCAATGTTATAAAGGTCCAAATAAAAAGGAACCTTGAATTTTTTTTTGAGGATCCAAATAATAATGATTTTATTTTTATCTTTGGAGTCTTCTGGTTTCCTGTTTTAGTTTTCCTTTTCTAACAGCAGACAGAGGCAGACGAAGCTCCGCTGCCATAAACGGTTCAGATGATAAATCGGTCTAAAGTAGTAAAACTCTGGGATCAGAACCAGGAGGGCTCACCTGCTCATACTTCTCCAGCTCTGTGTGGTAGATCTGTCGGATCTGGGACAGCTTGGCCCTGTAGTCCGAGTGCTCCGCTGAGTTGTCGGCCCCCACCCCTCCTGAGGCGGCCGCCGCAGCCGCCGCCGCTGCCGAGCCCCCGCCTTTCTCCGGGCCGGACACGCCCTCCGCCAGCAGCATGTTGTCCAGGCGCATGAGCTGTGGGTCTGGAGGCTCCTCCTCCTGGGCGCCGCGGATGCTGAGCACTGTGGAGAAGAAAGCAGGTCAGAGGTCAGATCTGAAAGGTCACACCTGCGCCGTTAACACGCTGTCAGCAGAACAGACACAGCAGCATCCGTTTAACATCCAGGGAGGCAGAAAAAGACTCCAGAAAGCATTAAACTAGACTCTAATCTAGCCTAAGAAATTCCACCTATGTCTCCTTCTCAGTGGCGTCATCTCCGCTGCTACGAAACACAATAGTTTATCTCTTTCTGTGCAAATAAAGATATGTGGAACGTTTCATACGAACCAACAGGTTCTGACGTGGTTTAGCAGGGTGTGTGTGTGGGTAGAACCGCCCTCCACTAGAGGTCTCCCTTGTCATTTAGGACATTTAAAGCCCACCTTCCATTTTCTGAGGTGAAAACATTCCCCCAGCTCAGACTCCTCTCCCTCCACCTTAAAGCCGTCCATTTCAACAACCAGTTCAGGATCCAGACTATTCAGAACCGTACATCACGGACGCCGTCCTTAATTCAGAGATGATGGGGGCGTTCGGTGCGTTAACCCCAGACGAGGGGAGGGTCACTGTGATGAGAACGAGGCCTGCTGTACGAGCAGCCGATGGAAGGGGTCAAAGGTTCAGGCTGCGGACTCAGCGGGCGGTAGATTGAGTGAAGGAGGAGGCGGTTTGTACCCAGAGTGCGTCAGTAATCTATAGACGGGCTCACAGGGGAGGATTCAGGCAGCTCTACCTCCACGTTATGACCCGATCCAGCCCGCTCCGTCAGAAACTCTAAACCCTCCTGTCTGCTTCGGTTAACATCCATCATGGTGGCCCCCGCTGCTCCCTTCTCCTCCTGACTGCTCACCAGCTCAGAGGCCCTCAGCTACAGCCTCATAAATACCCCAACGAAGTAGGTGTTAAAATGAGGGCACAACGCAGCATCCAGAGCAGGGAAACCAGCAGGAGGTTCTTCCAGCAGGGAAACCAGCAGTAGTCCTGTGAATGTTCTAGAAGGTGAAAGAAAAGAGTCCAGGCAGCCTGAAAGCATCAGAGATCACCTGGAGGCAGATTTCTGGGTTCCTTTAGCATCTGATCACCAAATCCAGAGATTTTCACCTGAAATGTGCTGCAGGTTTTCTGACAGAGAAAGTGAAGGACTGGAATGATAATCTTGTTAATCCTTCCAATTAGGGATGCACGATATAACCGGCCCCCTATCGGTATCAGCCTTAAAACTGAATATCGGACATCGGCCACCCCACCGATATTTAACCTGATATTTGATCAGCTTCTGAGTTTCTAAAGTCTAAAAAAAAATAATAATAAAATACTACTTCTTCTTCTTCCTCAAAAACTTCTTTTTTACAGACTTAAAAACTTCTAAAGACGAGGGAAAAAATATTGATCCATTAAAATATCACGATATCTTCATATGCTGATATATTGCCATTTAAAAACACCATATCAATCTCTTTTACTAATGAAATATTGCTATATGTCATCGTTATGCTACGAAATCCCCCGAAAATTCACGAAATGTTGCCATATTTTTATATGTTGATATATTGACGCGGTATCGATCTATTTTACTAACAAAATCTCACAAGAATTTGAAAATATCACGAGAGTTTGTAACAGAACGATGAAATTTCATGAGATTTTGAAAGTAAAATAGATCGATACCGCGTTTTTAAAAATCAATTTGATATCAGCATATGAAAATATATTTGAGTATATTATTTTTCAAAGTGTCAGAAATGGATAACAAAACTGCTATTTTCAATGACTACTTATTTTTGTCCAGCTTTAACATCGGTATCGATATCGGTTATCTGCTACATGAGTTTTAAAATATCGGATATCGACCAAAATCCCAATATCGTGCATCCCTACTTCCAATGGTGCTCATCATGAGGAGAAAATATCTAGAGAGAAAAGGTTGATTTGATCAAATGAAGGTGCTTTTAAATCAATCTGTACTTTAGTTATTTTGCTTTTAGAATGTAAATATGGTGCTGCCATATGTACCATTAATGCTGGGAGTCCAAACCTCAGAGAGTCATTACATTTGTTTGAAATATCTTAATTTATACTTTAATTTCAACCTTTTGTACAGCTAAATATTCCCTGACTGATTGTAGAAATGCTCTCTATTGTGTTCTTTGTTTACTTAATCAGCTATATTTTTTCAAAGAAACCTACAAAAAAAAGGTCACACTGGAAGATATTAACCTTTCTTATAGGGACGGAACGGTTTATGAAAACCGTCCGAACCGTTCGGTTCGACTGTCTTGGTTCGGTTCGCATGTGATGTTTTGCTTCCCATCCAGGAAGCTTTTTCAATTCAAATGTCAGAAATAGCTTTGAGTTTGAGGCTTTATAGAGTGAACCAAAACCAAGCCTTGTTTGGCTTAGAAAACATGCAAATGGAACCATACGAATGGGTCCGCCCCTGGGGAATGGGGGTCGTTTGAGTTCTTTGTAAACCTGAAATCACTGATACTGGTCTATGCCTCTGAAAGGGGAGGGTTCCTACAGCATAAGGCAAGTTCAACTCAAGACTTTTTAAGACTTTTTAATGCCACTTAAAGGTGTACTATGCAACCGGTGTTGATTTTCCAGCGAGGCTCCCCCCAGAGGGCGAAAGTAAAAGTGCACTGTCGCAAATATGCTCAGCTATTCTCCTGGTTTCTCCGTCAAGCCAGGCGCGGTTGTTTTGACCTTAGCAGACAGGCGAACGCAACGAATCACCATGTCTACTGCGGTAAGGCCTTGATTTTATATTGAAGAATTCAATGCCTTTTAAGACTTTTTAAGGAACTGCGGAAACCCTGAAGGGGCGTTAGGGGGAATTGTTGGCCTGGCTGAACAGGCAAGATGCTTTGGTTCCCTGTATGGGGGTGGGGGTTGCGATGATATCAGGAAGGAATCAACTCTATCGCTGCATTGTAGGTTTTTTAAAAAGCTGAACCCCGAGTCCACCTCCTCTATTTAAAGTTGGTTTTTCTTTCTTAACATAAATGGCTTCCTTCACTCCCCTTTCAAACCACCTGTCTTCTTTGTCCAAAATGTAAACATTCTCCTGCATCTTCCTAGAATAAACACAGAAACCTAATGTCAGCTGTTTTATGGCTAAATTTACTTCCTGCTGGGACCAACTTCTTCTTATTTAGTATTGACTAGTATTGTAATTTTGTGACCTACTTCCAGTGATTTCAGGATAGACTTCCTGTTATTACAGTGCAAGCTTCCTGTCATCACGCATCGATTTTCTGGGATTTTGACCGACTTCCTGATATTTCAGGATCGACTTCCAGATTTTTGGGACTGACTTCTGGACTGAGTTGATGATGACGACTTTTGGTGATTTCAGGACCTTCTTCCTGTGGTTATTGGGACTGACTTCCTGGGATTTGAGGATGACTTCCTGAGATTAATAAGCCACTTTCAGAACTTATTGAAAAAAATAACAAACTTCTGAGTACCCGAACTCTAGTACCGAATTCTAAAAGTGGGACTCACTACCTCCTTGCACCCTCTACAAATCTACAAATTTAAAGGCTTTTTAGGTTGAATTGAAACTTAATTTCAATTTTTTTTATAATTCAAATAAAGCTACCAAAGTCCACAGACTGTGCTTTGCAAGTAGCTGCATTTGATCTCAGAAACTGTTTAGGTCCAGTCCAGTATTACTTAGTACTGGACTTAATGTAATGTCCAGAATCTGGAAAGAAAATGTTGAAACCTAAACTTAGAATACCTCCATAACCCTCATTTGATTGACAAAACATTGTAAAGTGAATCAATTCACACGATTTTCTTAGCCTGGTGACATTGAATAAAAAATAGGACAGAAGTTCAGAATCCATTTTTAGTATTTGAGGATATTAGTACTGATGAAGGCCGACCGGCTGCTGCTTTTCTAGTTTGAAAGTCTAATAATATACCTCTTTTGGTATTCCGAAGGCTGTGAAATTCTCTAATAAATATCTTGACTTTACAAAATTAACCTCAAGATTAACCTGAGAGTAAGACATTCAAGTGGGAAGATTTTAAAGAGTGCTGGAGTTACCGAGGCTGTCGAATGAAAAGGAGATGTAAAAATCCTCAGTGTCTACAAAAACAATTCTCTTCATGCCTGCCAAGTTTCCTGCTTAACATTCCCGCAGTGTTTATTTTACTTGGCTCGAAGCTCCTCCAGCATCAGTCTTCTAAGAGCGCCTGTTGCAGAGAAGGTCATTCCTTAGGAGACGTCTTGGACAGGAGACAGAGAGAAACTATCCGCCAGTCTTTTTCCTCTCTGGCTAAATGAGAAAGGTCATGGAAAAACACAAGACGACCCGCTCAGGCAGGCCTGCCTCTTCCAACGGCTGCATTATGCTCAAACGCAGCACATGAAGGGGGTCTTAAATCGAGCACGGACCCCCAGACGCGGTCCCCTGACTCGGCTTGTTGACACGTGTACGTGGCCTTGCTAATCAGGATCGCTCTGCTCGCGCGTGGCGCGGCCTGCATCCCGCTCTCGCTGCTGATCCAGCTGTCTTGGAGAGCATCTGTCAGGAGGGACCCAGGAAGGAACAATGCATAACGCCATGTTGGCTGTGTACTGTCATCCCTCATTGACAGCACATTGTCACACTTACACAGCGTCCTCGGAGCTGGGAACAAGCTAAGTAGCTGCCTGCCTGTAATATGGGCTCTTCCCCACAGCGTCCTATCACACAGATTTCTGCTTCACAGCATTCCTCTCTAATTGAACCGAGCAGAAAGTGGCCATTTTTTCCCAGACGCGGACCGAAACCACAGACTGAACCGTGTCCACGAATGATGATTTATTTATTCCGCGCTGAAACTGAAGCACATAATTACAACAACGGGAGGATTACCTCAAACAAATGAGAAGGAGAGAAAGAGAAAAAAAGGATAATGTGCTTCCATGAAATTGGCTTTGCTGTGGGTCATAATTACACGACTCAGCGAGAGCCACTTCATTGGCTAATGGCGGCCTAATTGATTCATCCTAATGTTGGGTCTGCCGGCTTTCTTCGACTAAAAACTGCCGCTGAACTTACTTAGCCACCCGCAGACAAACACCAAAGCTTCTCCAAGGGATAAACAATTATCTCAGAGTGGCTGATCTGAGCCAAACCCCCCTCTTCCTCCTCCTCCATGGAAAACATGCACTTTCTGCATGTCTCTAATGGATGCCACCTCCTTCTTGGAGGTGTTTCAGAGATGGTGTCGTCCACCCAGCTTTACCGCTTTATTTCACAAGTTAATGCAAAATAGGAAACTGCAGCGGATGTTGATGAATTGACCCAATAATGCAAAAAACGCGTGACTGTGGTTGGCGGCGCTGGAAGGAGTCTGTAATGTCACGGGCGGACGTAAACTGGAAAGGGAGAACTTGACATTTGCTTACCCTCCGAACATCCGGCCTTTTCCTCAAACCAAATCGATCTTTAATAGAAGCCACCATATATATTTTTTTTTTTACTCAGAGGTGAATGTTTAACTGTTCTGGACCTGCACTCGTTTGTCTGGGAATATTTATTTCATTTCCACGCAGCTGCTAGGAGACGCTCAGAATATCATGCTCTGGGATGATTTACGTTCCTATTTGGCGGGGAAGAGAAGCCTGCTTAAATCCTACCCCCCCCCTGCTTTCAATGAGCTCACATGTAGGATGTTCTGCTCTCTATATATTAGTCATTCCAGCGGAATGGCCTGTGGCTTCATACGGAGAGGGGTGTTGGTATTAAAATATTAATCAGAGCAGAGATGAATGGATTGAGAGCAGCTTGGAGTTTGGATGGAATCAGCCCTAACAGAGGAAGAGAAGAAGGGTTGGTGGATTGAGCCAACGTTAGCCGGTCCGTTTCAGATCGTCTCCTCAGCAGTAGATAAACGTGAGAGAAAAATAAAACAACATAAAAATCGACAGCAGATAGAAGCAAGATCCAAATCTAAAAATACACTTCTTAGTCAGTGAGGGTATTTGGGCGGGAATCAAAGCCTGACAGGAGGATTAAGATTCCTTCCAGGAATGTTTGGGCTTTTTTTTTTTTTTTTTTTTGCGGTATAACAATATCAGACTCCCACAGTTGCAGCCCACCATGCTCTGCAGTCCCCATATCTTCTTCCTATCAGATTAACAGAGGCAAATGGCAGCTTGTCAAAAACCATTAGCATCTGTAATCCCCGTCTAGATTTCCAAAGGCGTGTTGACAGGAAGTGCTGGCATGGCAGCCTGTCACAACCGACCACTGATTTGGGAGAGGGAAAAAAAAAAGCCTGATGTTTAATTAATGACTTTAGGGTTGTTCTGTCACAGTCGGAGAGATGGAGACCTCTGACTCACACTGGGCGCCCCGCGATCAAACTGCTGGAGACCCGCGGCTTTTTAGGTTGCGTTACAGGTTGCAGCACAGGGACAATCGGTCAGTAGAAACACCTCAAGGTGGTTAGAAGACAGATCAACTAGTAGGACTTGTTGAAAACACCATCCTCCCTCCCCACAGGCGGAGATTAAAGCTTCCTAATCAGGATATTACCACCAACATCAAAGAAGCATTATCTGGCAATAAGAGGCAATGCTAAAATTTGTTTATTTTCATCAAATCAGAAATGGTTGGGTAATTGTAATAGCATCTGGCACCACGCCGTCTCTAAACATGATTAAGTACCATTAGGGTGGAATAGCTTCAGCGCAGGTTTTTCTGCAGGGGAACAAATTGAGCAGCATGGCTTCCATCTTCCTCTCCTGAAGAGCTGCTCTCAGCGGCGATAGCAGGTTTTACTTCGTCTTTCATGTCGTATCCGTCAAATATCAATGAGACCTGAGATGTTACTATTTTATTAGTCTCACAATCGGCTACTTTAATGATTGTTAAGGCATAACCAACGTCTAGAATGTTGTTTATAAAATATTCTTTTTATGAATAAAAAGGGAAAAAGAGAAATCGGCTGATTTGATCATATTTAAATGTCAAATCATTCTGCCTTAAACATGTATATAAATGTAATATTTATCAGACTATATTGTCCCAAAATTTAGAAAATTTCAATAAAAATAAAATAATCCTGTCTTAAAATCTGTATTTTTTCCCCGTTATTTTATGCAGACCAGTTATTTATACGTCAGCCTGTACAGCTAAATTCGGCCAATCACGTATCAACGGTCATCTGTCAATCTAATTTTT
>NW_015150795.1:91213-99842 GCF_000732505.1 Cyprinodon variegatus
CAATGGAATTTCCCATTGGGAACCTACTAGCACTAAGTTGCTAACTGGCTAGCGCTACTTGGTCCCAATGGAATTTCCCATTGGGAACCTACTAGCACTAAGTTGCTAACTGGCTAGCGCTACTTGGTCCCAATGGAATTTCCCATTGGGAACCTACTAGCACTAAGTTGCTAACTGGTTAGCAAGATGCTTCCGACAAACGGGCTACAACCAAACATGTTGTGAACCTTCCACCACAACAATCCCACCCTCTTGATAATCGACCAATCACATTCACTTTATTCACTCGTGTAAAGTCGGGCACCAATTCGGAAATGCAACGGTTGGAACAGCTGCTTCCCTACGACTTTATCAAAAAAACTTGTCTTATTTCCCCAATCAGTGAACACACTATGGCTGTGTGGTGGCTAAGAAGGACAAAATAAAGTAAATAAGTCTGAATAATAAAATCAAGTGTGCCATTAAAAAACTATTGTAACATTAAGTAAATTAAAAAAATGTTTTTTCCACCATCATTTTGACCTCACAGTTAAAGCTTCTGTTCACTATTTGACTATTTGTGAAGCTAACAAGGAGGCAGTTTGTAATGCTAACCCTGCTAGCATCATATATAAAAACTTGATTGTGAAAATGTTAACAGTGATGTCTTCAATTTAAAATCCTGTGTAGCAACACCGCACTCTCTCTTATGCTAACAATGTGACGTCACCATTCATTAAATAATGAATAACATCATACCTTTAGTAACAGTGGGCAGTTACATGACATTTCTCATCATCAGAATTTTGATTTATCACCAGAATAAAGGATGAATTAAATTATGTTAAAACAAAAAGAAAAACAACATCATAAGAATTGTCAGAATTAAATTTTTTTTACACATTTTATTTCTATCCTTCCTTGGGGGACTGATAAGCTTGATGAATATACTCAAATGCGGTTGCTAGAGGATTAACAGACATAAATCACATTTCCTCATGCAACTGGTGTCTTAAAGAAGTCCGTTTTAGATTTTATATTATTCAATAGCAGAATTAGTGATTTCTATGGCAGGCGGTCACAGCCCAACAGCTCAAGAATGACTGTAGAAAATTAATTAATGTAATTTCATCCTCACTTTTATCATTATCACGATAGTCCTACAAAATATTAGGATAAGTTAGGGTCTGTACTTCCCAGCTCTATGCTTAAAGGTTCATACTCATGTTATATGCCTTTATTTTGATCGGCTAAAGGCTCTATACTCTATGCCTCCTTAACTTTAGTGTTTTCATCGTCCTTTTTGAGCCTAAATAGAACCTCAGCACCGGGTGCAACAAGCTGACATAGACAGACATGGCGCCATCTGCTGGCAGTACAGCTAAACTACCAGAAAGCCAGATGTGACCACTGATGGAGTTACTAAATGAGTCCTGACCGAACAATAATGCTTGGTTGAAAACCGACAGCTTGGAGGATAGGGGTTAACAGCATAGCTAACACATTAGCGTAGCATTATTAGCCAGGACATGTCCTCAGGTGTCTATCAGCTTCACAGCAACATCAGAATCCTTCAAGAATTTTAGCTCCAGGTTTAGTGAACTCCAAAGATCAGACTGTGCAACTCCAGTTTTATCTCTCTTGGAGTATTCTCATATCTTTATACTCTTGATGATAGATTTTCCTCTTATTTTCACAACTACCCTTGGTGAGCAGTGGGCTGCCATTGTGTGGCGCCCAGGGAGCAGTGTGGGGTTAAGGGTCTTTGCTCAGGGATCCAGAGTGGCAGTCTGTGGGAGTGGAGCTCGAACTCAGAAACTCAGGCTGCCAAGCTCTAAGCCCTTACCACTAGGCTGCCTCTCCCCTACCAAACCTGCTCGCCCCCACTGCATGTTGACCAAGTGTACGCATGAGCAGGGACGTAATCTAGGTCACATTATTTTATGGTAAACATACAAAGAAAGTAGCTTAGTTGATAAAAAAAGAGAAATCAAAGCTTACGAGACAAAATAATAAAATACTATGTCAGCAGGACGCCATAAATTCCCATAAAAAATGTTGTATGCATCCATATTGACTTACTAGAATAAGGATTTATAAAATCTGCACATTTAAATGTAAATATGCACGTTTAATATGGTAACAGTAAGGTATTTATTATATTATCTGATTTCTAGATTGAAACATTTGTGTTGTTTGTAGAAATCACTGTTTTATTTTACAAACCAGTTTAAATGGAAGACACTCATTTATAAAATGTTCACGTGAAATAAAAATGAGCTAAAACAGTTATTGGCAGATTAGAAATCAGCTTCAAATAAGACAAGAAATCAAATTGTGACCCTTCATGCTTCAGAATCCCAGTCTTTGCCCTGAAGGGTTCATCATTAAAAACCACACGCCCGTTTGGTGAAAGGCCAAGAGCTTTTGCATAATTAACCCTTTGTGGTCAGGGGGGGGGGGCAGTGGTCGGCCTTGTCTGCTTGAATTTACAGTGACACCGTGGCGACAGCGCTTGCTCCATTTGTTTGCACCGGGGCTTTAGTTAGGCGCACTTCATTGTGGCTTCAGCGGTTAATAAATCACAGCGGATGCCCCCCCCCACACCCACACCCCTCCACACAGATCCGTGCTACGGTGGTCCTGTCACAAGGCGAGCACCCGAGCTGAAGCGACAGCTACATGCTAATTCAACATCGGCATAATTCATTATACAGTCGCGAGTGTAGTGGGATGGAAAGGGAACCAACATACACCAGGAGGAAGATGACAGGCATCACACTATTAAATCCCTCTCTCCTTAAGTCCCCTCTGTTTATCTTTGGGAAGATTCCCCTCCTTCAGCTCCCGTCAGCAACAGGAACATTACATCATATATTTCACTCACTTCTAATTAGACGTGCACAAAGTCAGTGCATCTACTACTAAATCCAAACCACCACAGGTCAACAGGACAGAAGCTGAGCTTCAGAAAGAAATCTACCTTTAATGTAACATCCTGACCTATGCCGCCACTCACCGCCACCCATCCCAATGCTAATTTAAAATGACATATCAAATAGTAGATGGGAGCTGCTGCACTAAAGGGGAAATTAACAAAAAGATAAGGAGTCAATTAAAGCGATAAGACTTTGTGCTCTTCAGAAGGTGAAAACCAAGGAGAGGCGAGCCGACAGCTTCACATTAAGGTGCTCTGTTCCTCCCTCATCCTCTGCGTGACCACTCTGCTCTGTCACCAGCAGTTCATCAAAGGAGGAAGGGATCGCCTGATCGCACACACGTACAAATTCCCTCAAACCACCAATGAATCTCATTAGAACCGAGCCCCTTTAAAACACGACACATACTGGAGAGATTCCTGTTTCACCTGCCGTTCACTGGAGTCTAAATACACAGAGTAATGCCATGCTGCTGATGCCGCGGTGCGTCTGATCTGATCTCAGTAGAGCTGTGGCCTCCAGCATCCACCCACTGATGTCTTCTAAAGACAAACAACATCCATCTGCATTCACAGTTCTTGGGGAAAATGTTTTGACCAACAACGGAATATCCGCTTCCATTTTTTCACAACTTCTTAAAGGTCATAGCTACAACTTTTTTTTTTTTTAAATCAAAACTGTTATATTTTTCAAATAAATAATACATACACATAACATACAGAGTGGTGAAGATTGAAAGTGTTAATTTTACTGGAAAAAAGTTAATAAATACTGATATACTACTAATAATAATATAATTCTGCACCAATAGAAACAAAAAGCTGAAGGCATGTGGCACAGAGCTCAGGTGTTGCATGATCCTAGTAGCTCAATGGCTTCTCTTTGATACATTTAGAAGATAAAAAAAGAGGATAAAACAAAACGAGTGTTGGTGTCGACCTTAAGGAATCAAAGAGGTTAATAAGCCATGCGGAGAATGCTGCTTCTCTTCTGAACAGGAAAGTTGCATGTCTGCTAATGCTAATGTTTGGTTAGCATGAGCGGAGGGAACCGCCTGTCACTATCCGATCCTTCCCAGAAGCACGATCCATCCTGCACATGCGCGAACAGACATACAGTACATCCGAGTGTCCATAAATAATGTAATTATGGTAATAAAATTACTTATTTCTATCCTAAACTCACTAAAGAGTGCTAATACACATCTTTAAAAAAAAATGTTTTATGACTTTTTTGAGACAATTTTGATGCTTTTTATATTTTCTTTATTAAACTGCTTCTCTGACATCATCATGGGACATGATTAAACCATGTTTATCTGCATTTCCGTTGTTTCTTTTTTTAGATTATGCACTTTATACCATAATGTTAACACAAAAGGAAAAGATAAAACTCAAAAAGGCTATATTTATGTTTAAATCCAAAGCCTAAAAAGTTAGCCACCGGAAGTAGCGTAGCATCCCATTTACAGTGCAGATCCGGCACAGAGTGATAAAACAGAAAGGATTTTAAGGCATGTATTTTATCAGGAAATACATTATTAAACTTTAACACATTATATTTTTTAACATCATGTTTTTTAACATGACGGTCTTTGTTAAAAATAATCCCGATCTGTTCTGTGCTTCCGGGACAGATCGAGTAATGACACCGCCCTCCGGTTCAGCCATTCTTTTCTGATAACGGACGCCTTGTTGGGCATTATTCCTTACTTAAGTGGAATCAGAACGAAGATAAAAACATACAATAATTTAAAATTGATGTTCAACTGTTTACATTTTACTTTTTTCTTATTTATTTTGAACAGGTTAAAAGCAGCAAGTAGATTAAAATTCAGCAACAATTCAATTCAATTCAGTTTATTTCTATAGCTCCAATTCACAGCACATGTCATCTCAAGGCACTTTACTGTTCACCAGATCATAAAGTCAAATTGATTCAAAGTTTTCTATCTAAGGAAAACCAGTTGATTGCATAGACTCATTCCCTCAAATGCAATCGCTCACACTAAGCATGCTTGTAGCGACAGTGGAGAGGAAAAACTCCTTTTTAACAGGAAGAAACCTCCAGCAGAACCAGGCAACAACATTTTTTGTTTAAATTAGGCACAGATTTTCATAGCTTATTATTCCCAGCTGTGATTAAAAAAAGGCTTCCTTAAAATCTAGGTTTTCTGTACACTTTTTAGAGAACAGATCAAAGCCAGCCCTTCAGTACCACTTTCATAAGGCAATTTTTTTTTTCTTTTCCAAATATCGGAAGTAAGGCTCTGGTAAGTTACCCTAAACATTTCTAAATGGAATCCATTAATGGAGGACTTTTAAACTCACATCTGAAAATGAGCGGCTGGTTTTAGCTCTTTAGTATTTCCAGTCCATCATAGCCACCCGTGTTAGTCATTCTGTGTTAGCCATTCTGTGTTAGCCTTAAAGCTACTAACTGAACCATAACACCATAAAGATATATAGCATCATGCATAATTCCTCATCATCAACGGAAAACATTTCATTCTAAACAGCCAATTGTTCTTACCCCACATCACCATCAGCTTATGGTAACAGCACCACTCTTTGGTACTTAGCCAAAAATGCGCAGTTAGCTATTTCAGTATCAGTGAGGGTGTTAAAAATAAGTCAAAAGAAGCTCAGGGATGTAGGAGGCTATTTTGAAGAAAACAATATGTTCCATGACATGTATACATCTGTTTGAAATCCTTCTAGGCAGCAAAAGAGAGAGAGTAAGATTTTAAGAAGTTAACAGGAAGGCTGAATATTTAATTCTTATGTGTATCCATCGTACTTTACGAAACATGTTGGATTTGGAGGTGTTTGGAAATTATTGAAGGATAAACTATCTGATAAGAATTCATCCCCAATCTGGTGTTTTAAGTAACTCTGAGCACCTTAACCACTAATACACGGTTTAAAACATTACCTTGTCTTTATTACCAAATGGTGAAATTTTTAACATCAAGGACATTCTTGTATCTTTACAACAAAAAGCCTGATTAATATTCTGATGGTTGGGGTTTTGACCCATGCATTCAGGATGGGTAGCAGTTAAAGAGCATCCAAGCTAGCGTCCCACATGAGAGTCCAGCAGCGTGCACCAGACTGCGGCCGTCCACCGCCTCAGGCAGTGTGTTGACTGGCCTGCCATGTCATTAGCGGTCGCCTTGTCCTGCTCCACCTTATTAAAGCCATTCCTTCAGGAGAGCAGACGAGCATGTCACAGTGTGAAAACCAGGCCAAGGAGGGAAGGTGACCACGCTGCCACCCTCAGCTGGGAGCGGGAGGGGCAGGAGAGGCGGCGGGAGGCTGTGTTGTCAGCCTCGTCCCGGACCCCCTGATGTCCCTGTGATTCCCTTGTCAGTCTGTGTTAATGGAAGCCGCAGCGGTTATGCTCCTTCGCATTCTTATCTCGTGCAGCAGCAGAGTCACACAACCCAGCGGTATCTGTTTAGCCCGACCAGCCGCCACTGCTGCGCCGAATATTGACAACGTCTCTTTGGTTAAAAAAGAAAAAGTTTCCGAAATGACTCCATGTAGAAATTCTACAATACATTCAGCATAAACAGCCTGGTCGTGTTTCCCTGGTAGTAGCCAGCTATTAGAGGTTAAACGGCTCTGACTGCTGAGCTCAAGGGAAAGGGGAAAAAAACCCTCATTGAGAACAGGGTCAGAGAAAGCCCTGACTGGAAAGCCTGGCAGCTCTTAGCTTTGTCCAAATCCATCTGACTGACTGAATGGCTCCTGTACATGAGGCATTTTTCCACAGAGCTGCTGCCAACCGCTTTATGTAGAAGTGATTAGCAGTAATTAATCCTTAATCACCGTTATTAACCAAGTAACAGTAAATCAAACCACATCTGGAGCAGCCGAGGGCTCCTGAGTAACGTCGGGAAAGCGTAGGGGGAATGAAACTTCCCACCGAGGTTATCGCATCGTACCACAGCAAAAGAAGGTCCGTTAACTTTGTTTTGCACAGGGCAAGAAGAATGACCTGAAACACTAACATAAGCATTTTAATGGATGAATGAAGATTTTCTGACATCTAAAATTAGGGATTTAACAAAAAATAGATCAAATAAAATCCTTTTATATGTAGCTTAGTGTTGGCTAGCATCAAACGGACTAGGCTATGGGGGGAAGGAAGTGTATCAGTGAATTCCTCTGTCTACTGAAACCCCTGTATGGAGTGAATTTTGTTCCATTATTGTTGGAAGCAATGAAAACGTTTTGTGAGCAGAAATAAAAAAAGCTGTCCTATTATTTTCAAATTGTGTTTTAAAGATCAGATTTTCCTAAATGCAAGACCGATGCAAACATTGCTGCCGTGCAATAGAAATCTGCGCTCTTCACTCCACGAGTAAGAGAAGTAATGTGATCTTTAAAACGCAATTTAGAGAAACAATCTAAACTTTAAT
This sequence comes from Cyprinodon variegatus, assembly GCF_000732505.1. Classification (NCBI taxonomy): domain Eukaryota; kingdom Metazoa; phylum Chordata; class Actinopteri; order Cyprinodontiformes; family Cyprinodontidae; genus Cyprinodon; species Cyprinodon variegatus. The sequence goes on from NW_015150795.1 coordinate 98,558, forward strand.
AGAATATTTATAAATAAAACATCTGTCAAAAAAAAAAAAAATGAAACTTGAAAAACAAAAATAAGAAAAGGAAACAGGACCGCGGCTGCATCCGGCCAAACTTCCGCCTTTGCGAATTAATTCCATTGATCGGCTTAGCTTCGGTAACATCACCGAATTCTGTGGCGTGAAATTCAATCTCCTCTCTGCTTCTGTGTACGGTGGGATGTCCTTATGTTCAAAAGAATATTACCCTAATGCTTGTATGAAGCATGCTCATGTCTTTGAATTGTGTCTTTGTGCAGCAGACGGTTGGTCAGATGCTAGGCGAGTAATTGCCCTATGTTCCTCCATGGTTGGAAAGATCGACATGTATATTGTGAAATATTATTCTCTGCTGTTGTTGTTTCCAAGCTGGAAGAAAGACACTTGGTTTAACCGCTACGCCTTCCCGACACCGGCTCAGCTTCGGTAACCACACCCACACCGCATCCTGGCTTTAATGGTTCTTTATCACACTTTTTTATGTCATCCAAAGTCAACTCTAGGCATACTATACATCATTAACTACACATTTTCTAGTGTTTTGTAGTAAGAAGCTTGGTTTACCTGCCAACCCTTCTCCAGAAGAGCCATTGAAATCAATGGAATAAGCGATGTGAGGCTGCTTACTATTAAAATAGCATTGAATAACTTTCACAACTGTTTGCATCGGACACATACCTTATGGTGAGCATAAACAAACACGTAGAAGTAGCTTAAAATCCATATGCACTCAACAAAAAGTGAGGTAGTACAGTATTGTTATGTTAGCCTGCACAAATTTACATTAGCATTAAGCTTGACCAGCAAGAAGAGTAACTAACTTATCGTTTTTGTCTGATAGCTGTTTGCACGGCCATTTTGAAGGACTAAAAATTCGGTGAATCACCTTTGGTGCTGGCCGAGGTTCTGAAAGCTGTCCAGACTAAAGTGCAGCTCACAAAGTTTCAGAGCTGCCATATGAAAACTGCACATTCCACCAAATGATTTCCACCTTAGTTTGAAAGTTGTTTTTTAACTGACTTTGTGACTTTGCCAGGTCGTCCATGGTTGTTTTAATACAAAAAGGGAGGTGATCACTAGAGAAATCAGATTGACTCCTTTTGGACATGTAGAGCTGCCAAGTAGAGAAACTATTGTTGAGGACTTCTCTATCAGGGACGAATGACCATATGTAATATTACCCAGAAGTACTCGTACTCGTCGTCTCCCGCTTTATCCGGAACCGGGTCGCGGGGGCAGCAGACTAAGCAGAGACTCCCAG
>NW_015150795.1:100504-102219 GCF_000732505.1 Cyprinodon variegatus
CCTTTTTCCGGTCGAGAACCATGGCCTCGGACTTGGAGGAGCTGATTCTCATCCCGGCCGCTTCACACTCGGCTGCGAACCCAGAAGTAATTGAAGCCAAAATAACACATTTCAAAGGTTTAAAGCCTTAAAAAGATTGATTATGCATTATATAGGCCCTTAAATGTTTTGCATCCCCTGTGGCACCATATTCAGTGTAAGCCAGGTGTTACAGGTTGCTTGATTCTAAAAAGTTTAGGATTTTTTTAGCATCAAATTTTGGCAGCAACTAAATAAACCTTAGACTGTCAGCTTAAAAAAAAGAAGAATTCTCGAATCGGAATGTGCAGTGAACCCTGGGAGCCTGTCCTGCTCCCACCAGAGGATCTCTCTTTCAGAGGATGATGGAGCAGCATCGTTGGGCCAATATGTAGCTTTTTCTCTCTAGATAAATGATGCTAGAAGCCTGGTAGTGTTCCCTGAAACTGCCGTCTCTGTCTCTTTGCCCAACGTCTCCCTTTCGCACCCCCCACTGGTGAAATGTCTCCTGGTGCTCCAGTCTCTTCCTGTTACACAGCTCCAGATTAATTACACACTTTAATGAGCTGAATTATTAATGGGGCTCTCACTCGGCAGTTTAAGGAAATGCAGATGAGAAGATAACAGTGGAGCATCGGGAATCGGAGCTCTCATTAAAACATCACCCAACGCCTTCGGGACCGGCGTTATTTAGCCGAAGAAATAATAGGATTTGGTATTTTACACATCGGGAACAGTGGAGCTACATAAGCGTGAATCTTTGGTGATAAAGCGAGGGGGGGAGCCTGCAGAGGCTGGCGTGCAACATTATGTCATTATGACTGCAGGCCCAGGGAAAATGAAAGGCCATCTAATGCAGCCACTCAAAAGGGTTTCCTTTCTGATTGTTCAGCACAGATGGGAGCAATAATACCTGCAATGAGAAGGACTAAAGCGTAAGCGAAATGAATGAAATTCCAGGGCAATTTCCAGGTGAATGTCTCATTTCCCCTCCTCTCCAAAATGGATGTTTTTTTTAATCTAGGATGTTTAAAGGAGTGAGGGTGTTCATCAAACTCAGGAATGTGGGGAACTGTCATTACGATAGGAGCAAAAAGAAGAAAAAAACGGCAGAAAATGAGATTATTCATATAATATCACGCTCACTGATAAAAGAAATCCCACAGCGAAGAGACAGGAAATGAAACCAGGAAACAAGTTTTAGAGTTGTTCCTGCAGGTCTAAATCTATATTTCTGTGGAGTGAAATTCAATCTCCTCTCTGCTTCTGTGTACGGTGGGATGTCTTTACGTTCAAAAGAATATCACGCTAATGCTTGTGTGAAGCATGTTCATGCGTTTGCATTGCATCTTTATGCAGCGGACGGTTGGTCAGATGCTAGACGAGTAAAAGCCCAATTTTCCTCTATAGTGCGGAAGATCGTGTTAGGTTTATACTTTATACATCATGTGCATTGTTACTTTATTAGCCAGATTATAAAGAGTAGAAGGCCTTCTTTCACATTGTGGATGTCACTGTGTGTACGGAGGTCATCTAATCAGGACAGCCTTCATGTCTTTAAAAATACACAGGATATGGGCACATCTTGGAGCCGGACTGATAGAGGAGAGCTATCTGTTATCCTTGGGCATGGATGGCGTGTCAGTTTCTGATACGGACAGCTAAGCATCCACCTGATGCAACACATAGACTCATGA
>NW_015150795.1:103084-104353 GCF_000732505.1 Cyprinodon variegatus
AATCAGTACTTCCACTTTTACCAGAGTATTTTTTAACACAAGTATCTGTACTTTTACTCAAGTACGGAAAGTGAGTAGTTTTGCCATCTCTGGTTAAATATTGCTTACCCGTTGGTGTTGTTTCCAAGCTGGAAGAAAGACACATGTTTTACCGCTACGCCTCCCCGACACCAGCCACTGATCGATGGCATAGAATAAGTGATGCTACTAGCACGCCATTAAATAACTTCCGCAAGTTTGTGTGTGTTTGTATCAAACACGTGAACCTAAAAGTCATAGTCACTCTGCAAAAGGCGAAGTAATACAGTATTATTAGGTTACAAGCATTTAGCTAGTGGTGGGATTTCATGTTTAAAAAGATGCCTCTTTATGCAGCGAACGGTTGGTCAGATGTTAATTAGAGGATAGCTGCTGCTCCAGTTTCCTTTTTAGTTGAGAAAATGGTTCAAGAAAACTGATGACATGACCCACGATGAATAAGACAGGGATCTGAGTGATGCACTGTCCTCTCCGCCTCAGTGATGCTGCATATTAGCACAAGTCCCTGGTTAGTAATCACTGTGGAGGGTAATCAGATGACCTGGAATGGCCCGGCACAGTCGTTGTGCTTCCCCCGCAGCTCCAGACACAAAGCCTGAGGGACGCTGCATCACCCCCCCGCTTCAGAGTCAAGATAAACACCACCCAAGTTCAGCGCTGATGAGTGAGTGGCTGATTATGTGGGTTTTTTTAGGGTCAGGGAGCAGATGTGAATGTAGGTCAAGAGGGTACCCTTCTTCCCAATCAAGGAGGAGACGATTGGTGTTTGTATGGACAGAGAGAACCAAGTGGAGAATTAGTACGAGCAGCAAGGTTTCCTCTTTGTTGGGAAAGTTAGACTTCTTTGGGAGCTCCACCTTCCTCCCATGTGTTGACTTTAACTGGGTCTTAGGTGTGTAAATAGTTTTTCCTCTTCAGTAGGTGAATTGGAGCTCATCAGTATCTGAACGTCTTTGTGTTCAATGTTCTGTGGAAGCATCCAGCCCACACAGAGCAACATCTATAACCCGGCAAGAGATCAGAACCTTAATATCCTCTCATCAGGGCTGGTCAAATATTACAAATAGGGATGCACGATATAATCGGCCCCCTATCGGTATCGGCCTTAAAACTGAATATCGGACATCGGCCACCCCACCGATATTTAACCCGATAAAAAATAAATAAAATACTACTTCTTCTTCCTCAAAAACTTCTTTTTTACAGACTTAAAAACTTCTAAAGACGAGG
>NW_015150795.1:105468-106434 GCF_000732505.1 Cyprinodon variegatus
TATTTTCAATGACTACAGTATCGATATCGGTTATCGGCTACATGAGTTTTAAAATATCGGCATATCGGATATCGGCCAAAATCCCAATATCGTGCATCCCTAATTACAAAGTTTGATATGATTTGCTAAGATAAATGTGAATCAAAACAAAGAACTCCAAACAATCTTTGTCTTTAACAAAAGAAGGTTTGTAGGAGCAGGGATGCATGTAAATCACTGCCTCTACATCTCCCTATTGCTAAAGAATTTGGAGAACCATAAATCAACAAGCACGCAAACAACTAGGAAAATCCTCAGTTTTACTGTAGTCTCTCAGGTCTGGTTTCTTGCACCTTAATCAGGTAATAAGTTGGACTGTGGGGAACTTCACTGCATGCTGGAGGGATAATTCAGTAATTTGATGTACGTGAGGAAGCGGAGACACATCAAGAAGGTGTAAGGACACCAGACCTCCAGGACTGCTGACCAATAACATGTAAAATCCCTGAGCTTTTATTTACATTACAATTCTATTCCTTTATCAAAATGATGCCCAAAGTGGTATTTCATCCTCATAAATTCTGACTAGCAGTGGTCGACAATTCAGGTCTGGAAAGTGAAATATATGTACAGAGATTACTTCCAACCATTTTTTTTCCAACTTACACAGACCGGAGGATAATCACCTGGTTAAGTGACCAGGATTTGGGAAAACTAAGCAACTTTTTACTGCTCTAGACCTGGATTATCTAACCTGACTTCCATAGAAGTAATTTTGGGAAGGGGCGAAAATACTGGTTAGCTGATTGGCCTATGTTGGTGATAGACGGGCCAAATAAACCAGTCAGATCAACGAAGCATATGACGTACTAACAGAGCGACGAGCCAAGCTACTCTTGCCGAAACCAGTCGGGAGAAGAGCAAAAACATCTTTTCCTCTGAGAAAAGCCTCCAGAGCAGTGTTTTGCTCTTCTTTCAGTGAAGAAA
>NW_015150795.1:108434-122357 GCF_000732505.1 Cyprinodon variegatus
TCAATTTATCCTGAAGTATCTAACTGTATAGATATGCTGCTATAGGCTTAGACTGCTGGAGGACACAGGGACCCATTTTCATCTTTCTGCTTCATTCTAACTATTCTCCCACTCTGCAATATCTGTTAGTTCAACGTCTAACTTTATATCCTCCCTGCTTTTTATAATCATAATAGTTTCATCTGGGCTACTTCTGCTAAATTGATCTGCTGCCATCAACACCTTATTATAGATGACAGAGTCAGGCCTGTTTTTCAGTGCTCACACCTGCGACATACAATATCTATCTGGATATGTTTTTTTGTATCATACAGTAATTATACAAATGCACCACTGAATCCTTTGGCCCAAATGGAACACAGGCATGTTTTTCTTTTCACAAACAGCTGTAGATAAACATGTGATAATGTCTGAAATGGCTAAAATAAATCATCTGTTATTCATAAACGTAATATTGCAACGTTGACCATCCTGATGTAAGCGATATAGATTCATCCGTCTCCTGGATGATATTTTAACCACCCACCCCCACCCCGCAGGAAGCATTTACCTTAACCAAACTGTGCCTGCCCCATAAACAAGACGCCCTTTTTCCATGATAAGACGCAGTTGCCTCTTTTAGGTCCTAATCTGCATAGTGACAGCAACTGTTCTTTATTTAGCTAATCCCAAAGTAGTAAAAATCATATATATTGGCTGTCCGAGGTCTCACAGTTGTTTTAGCCTTTCCAAAGATGAGCCTTATTGCCAGAATGGGTGTGATACTCTGCTGTAAAGGCTCTAGGGTGATGTCATGAAATAGACAGCACCCACACAGGGAGCGGCAGCAATAATAAAGGGAAATGTCTTTCTTCCTGGTTGAAAGAAAACTATTAATATTTTATTAAAAAGAATAATACTCTGTGGTGCTAAAGCAAACACTTCATAATTTATATTTCTATAGCTTTATTTGAAAGGCTTAAAACTGCATGATATAGAACGTTTAAAAGTAATAAGACATAGATATTAGCTTTAGGCAGGTACAACCCGGTGCATCATTAGTCTGTAACTGAACGCTGAGGTCAGATTGACCTACTGCACCTTCAGTCGGGCTTAAACAGAATCCCAAAGAAAATTAACCGAGTTTATCTCCCCACATCCCTCCAAACACTTTAACTTTGAGCCAATTCCCCTTAGAAAATCTCAGCTCTACTAGTTCTGCAGCACTTCATTTCACCACACACACACACGGCTGAGACGCACCAGCGACAGCCTAGAGGTTGTCTGAATAATGTTATGCTAATACTCCAGTCCACCTGTATTTACCCTTAAGTGCACTGAGCAATCTGTTGATTGCGAGAAAAGCAATTTTCCCCCCCGAAGGAAGAAGCGGAGAGAGCGGGGCTGCTAGAAAGACTGAATGAGGGGGTAACGAGAGATCTTCTTTAAGCTGCCGAAGAAGCAATTTGCGGGCGGACGGCAATTTTCTCCGGCTGTGAAAAGAGAGCGCGTGCTCTAATTGTGCCGACACAGAAAATAGCAGAGCAAACCGGCACTCTGTGAGGCGTGAGCAGGACCGGGATCTACACAGGGAGCATATATGCTGAAAGGAAACACAGATGCACAATCAAAGTCCACATCATGGATCCCAGGATAGATAACAGGAGCATTAAGTCTGCTTTTAATCCTGAGTAATATGTAAATATTACGAGCAAAGGGTAAAGCAGCATGTATGGTGACACATGTAGAAAAGAAGATGTCTTCAATTCTTGGTGCTAAAGGGACTCTGGTCTTTTAATTTGTTTGTCAGGCCCTGCACTGAATTGTTGAGAGAGGGGGGGGGGGTTGATCTAAAAATAAAGCAGCAGAACCGTGCGTGTGGTGCCAGATTGGACTTCTATCTGCCCGCCTGACAAACCTGCTAACAGGCCTTTATCAGGGAGCAAGGGGGGAAATATGCTACAGCCAGATTAGGCCCCAGACTCTGCCAAGGTTATAAACAGCCCGTTATCTCCATCCCCAAACGGAGTAATCCGCGCTCTATCAGCACCCAAACATATGGGCCACACAGAGCAGAGATAGCCTCTGATGGACACTTGGTTTTAATTGTGGTGTGAGCATCGCTGGGAGAGGAAAAAAAAAAGGACAAAAAGAAGGTCTGCTGCTGCGGACGTCTCTCAGGTCCCGGTGGAGCCGGCCAACATTTACAGAGACTGACCTCGACCCTTCCTGCGACGCAGCACCTGCTCCCTCCTAGCGTCAGGACACTACCCCCCCCATGCATCCGCTCCCCTCTCAAATGAATATTTCCCCTTTTCATCTGATGTCGTTTGTTGTCTTTGTGTTTCACTCCAGCGTGCCAAATTAGATTTTGGCAGCGGCGAGGACGCATTAATTTGATTAAGATGGGCCATTTGCAGCTCTCCACACGACTCGAGCTCTTCTTCAGCGCTTGACAAAAACCGTCAGCTCTCAGACGCTCCCTGATCGACGAGTCTGAGACCTCTCCAGATGCAGCATGGGTAAACCGGAGCCACTCAGTCTGTTGACAGAAACATGCTCAGACATGCTGGGTGGTTCAGTTTACTTGACCGGGACCTAGAAGAGCTGCCTGCTTTACTCAAATGCCCTTAAAAAAGAAACTGCCTCAGAGGTCACCTGATTAGTGAGTAAAGTTCACCTGAGTCTACAGCTGGACAACAGCAGAGATCATTGACTGCAATAATGGCTTAGATGGGGGAAGTTATGGAGTGAATTGTGATCCATTATTGTTACAAATCAGGGAACCATTTTCTAAACGGTAACAATAATGTAAAGTACTGTTTGCTAAAATTTAGGTATTTTACACTTTATTTTTGATTTAACAATTTTATTTTCTAAGATAATTAGATTTTCAAATTTTTTTGACAGTTTTTTAAAACGTTTTTTTCTATTTCCAAAATGTTTTTTTTTTATTTCTCACACAAATTGTTTGTACATATTTTATTTCTTTAAATTATGTTTCTGGAAAAAAAATGTTTTTACAGAGTTTTATTTATATTTTATTATTTTATATTTATTAAATCTTTATTTTTTGTTTAAATTATATTTCTCAAAAAAATGTTTTTACAGAGTTTTATTTATTTTTTATTTTATTTTTTTTTACAGATTTTATATTTATTAAATCTTTTTTTTTTCTGATTAAGTTTTATGAACCGTGTTGCGTTTCACCGATCACATTCAGATCCCTTCAAGCCCAATTCAGACGCTCGCCGTTGAACGCTAAAAATGTTGCTAACGTCCAACAGACCAATAGAAACACTCCAGAGGAAAGCCCGCCCCCAGAAGTGAAGGTTTTACAGATCAGTGCTGCTTTGTTCCTCTTATATGTCTGATTCTGTCTCCCTAAACCCTAGTCGGCTTCAGCTGAAAGCCACTCACGCTGTCTGGTTCTGCTGGATGTTTCTTCCTATTAAAAACAGATTTTCCTCTCCACTATTGCTGCATGCATGGGGTGAGGGATCGCTGAAGAGTCAATATCAAAATGCAAGTGAAAACCTACTGTCTCCACATTAAAATCTAGGAGGGTTGAACTTGCAAACCACCCTTACTGGATCTTCTGATACTCTGATATATGTGTTGTGAATTGGAGCTATTCAAGTGACCGCTCACACTGAGCCTGGTTCTGCTGGAGGTTTCTTCCTGTTAAAAGGGAGTTTTTCCTCTCCACTGTCGCTACAAGCATGCTTAGTGTGAGGGATTGCCTTTGAGTCAATAAGTCGATGCAATCAACTGGTTTTCCTTAGATAAGACTGTTTGATCTTGTGAACTGTAAAGTGCCTTGAGATGACGTGGTTTAAATCGGGGCTATACAAATAAAGTAAATTGAATTTTAAAATTGAATAAATAAAAAAGTTTGCCTGCACAAACACACTGATCAATACCGCAACCATGAACCAGGATGGAGCAGGGGATCCTCAGACCTGCAGCCTTGCCTCCAGCAGGGACTGGTGTGGTTCCTTATCTCTGACTTCTGGTGCTGAATAGTTTGGCTGATGCAACAGACCTCAGGGTTTGAGCTGGAGGGATGTGCTGCATGCAGCTCCGGTTTGGTATCATCTCTGCCTTGTATAAGGAAATGGATGAGATAACAGAGGCGTGTAGCTTTTCTGTAAGTAAAATCCGCAGAAGACAGAATTATCTAAATATTCTCCATCTCAGTCGCTGGAGAATGCATCTCCTCTCCTAAAATACCTCAGAGAAGCAGGTTTGTTAGTTTTTTGTAGCCTTACAGCGCTGCTGGAACATCAGCATCTGTATGCTGAGCTGTAATGAGCAGAAGCTCTGGTGTTAATGAGGGCTGAGGTAAACCTGGGTGAGATTTTAGACCCTTCTGCTTCCCCGTCTCCTGGTATGAGCAGCAGCCTGCTCCTGCTGTCAGCAGAGCTGTGATCTGAATACCTCTTCCTTCATAAAAGATTCAGGCCTTATTGACTCGGTGCTTTGGTTTCCCTGCAGAGCCCATCCTCTCAGCTCCCTTTAAATTCTGCTCTCGTGGTTTGGGGATGCACACCTGCCTGGGGGGGGGAAGAGGCTCATGCTGCTTTTATAGGGCTTTCTGATGCATATCTACTAAATATCAAACACAGAAGAGGAAACATACATTTCAGCTGAGTGGATGATTAGAAGATGAACCTGACAAGCAAATAAAATCTTATATATTGGATCAAATTAGCAGCGCGGTTTGGCTCTGTGCGCTAATCATTCAGCTATAACAGCCTAGCGGGGTCACTGGAGGATTATTGGCATTATAAAACGCCACATCACATCTGTTATGCTAAATACTGATATATCATGTTCCTTTTATTCCTGCATCTGCTACCTGCTCTTTACTGCACATCATTACTGACTGAGAGCGGCATTAAAACCCCCAACAGGCTGGCCTCGGCCCTCTCCGTGAACAATATTTCAAACGCAAGCAGCAAAAGGCCACAAAGTCTAATAAATTCCTCATTTTATATACTGCCCCCAGATTTCTAAGTCCTGTCCAATAAAGTTTTAAATGTCATAAAAGGCCTTTAATATAGGTTGTATAAACCGGAGCCAAGGAAAAACCACGCAGCTCTCCGCGCCGCATCTTTGATCTCTTTAAAATCAACAATAAAATGCTTTTTTAAACAGCCGACGAGGGGGTGACTCTCTGACCTTTATTGTTGCCGGGATTTGTCCCGACAGGCTCGTTGCTTTGAACTGTGGATTCTCGTTTAGGACGGCTGCTGCTTCCTCTAAGTGATACATCTTTCATATCAGAGGTACTGCTTCAAAAATGTTTAATTATAACAGTAATTGATAGCAGTAAAAAAATAAAGGTTTAAAAGTTTCTGATGCCAAAATGTGTGACTGAATCTTTTCTACATGTGGAGCTATGGTAAAATATGCCTTTATTTTGAAAATCAGAAGGCTCTAGTTAACAGCTGATCTATCATTACTATAATTAGAAGAATCACAATTTTGATCTTAAAGGCTAATACCTGTAAGAGCTTAAAATAAAATGGTTTAATCATATTTGAATTGTATTTTATCTGTTTATATTCATATAAAGAATTGTGTTAAAGGAGCAAATGGTAATAAAACTATTGGAAAATGAAGAAAAATGTGTTTATTGTTATTCCGAATCGAAATCGAATCGATAAAGAAATCTGTCAGTATTAAACACAGCTGGGGAAAAAAATTGTTACATTAAAATATTTGTTTCAAATTCCTTGTACAGTGAGAACATCTTTAGCCCTTCATGTTATCCACAGATCCTCTTCATCTAAGAAAAAATTAGTTTTGAAAATAATTGCCACATCAATAATCGTTGGTCCATCAATAGGATCAACCAACTTTACATTCAGTCATTAATCAATAACTCGCATCCCTCAGCATTACTTAAAGCTTCTTAAAATGGGCAGATGACACCACATCAAATCGATCATCTTAAACTGAATAAACACGGTATCATGTAGGGGTGTGGGAAAAAAATCTTTTTGGTGATGTATCGTGATTTTTGGCTGCCCGATATAATATCGACCTTACAGTTCCTAGTATCGATTTTTTTTAAACAAAAAATATTTTATCTAAAACAATGAGGGAAATTGGGCCACCGCTACACTGGCAGATAGTGCTGCTGAGCCCTTTTGCTGTTTGGCACAACGCCGTTTCTGTAGTTGAGGCAGTCACAGCGGAAGATGGGACTAATTCAAACCCCAAACATCATGGATACCAAAAAAAGTTAATTATCAATATCTTCTGATGAACATATACAGCACCTGCTTTTTTATCTCTAGATTTAATTTGACAGCAGGGAAAAATATCGCAATATATAGGGATATATTAATATTGTGATTATATTGTATCGCGACCCAAGTATTGTGACACGTATCGTATCGCAACACTCATGCCAATACTCACCCCTAGTATCATGACTGCGATATGGGAAAAAAAATCGAATCATCTGCCGAACAAAACATAACATCATATCAAGACTAAAGGCCAATTTATGCTTCTGACGCATCGCCTCTGCAACCATCAAATTTGTCTCTGTGTGCGCCCATGCACCCAGAGGTTCAGCAACTGTTGTCACACACCTAAAAACACTCCTGACTATGTGTTGGACGGTCGCAAACCCGCGCAGACCTCAAGCCGAAGTGCGCAGACAAAAAGCAGCTGTGATTGGTCCTTGGTATGCCTTTTCGGCTGTCTGTGTGGTTGTCCTTCTTGAGTCGCTGCTGGGGCGTGCCATTTTTAAAAACCAAGGAACAATTACAATGGACAATTACAAAAAACCACTTAAACGATGCCTCAGACAAATTATATAAAGATGTCAAGGTCTCTGCCAGAAAGTTCTTGTGACCATCCACCAAAGTTCGCAAGTTCTCGAATAGGCTCTCCCTTGCGCTTTGGCAGCAAGCTGCCGTGCGTCCCTAGAAATCCCAGACTGACGGTGCAGAAGCATACCAACAAAACTGGTTCGTGACCAAATCCAAGCTGCATTCGATGTGTGCGGTTGCAGAAGTCTAATCTGCCCTTAAAGTGTTGATTTACACCCCTACTAATGGACACTAGAGGTGTAACTAGTAGGGATGGAACGGTTTATGAAAACCGTCCGAACCGTTCGGTTCAACTGTCTCGGTTCGGTTCGTGTGTGTTGCGTTCGGTTCATGCGTGTCCAAGCTTATTTTAAAATATATTTCTTTATCTAGGTTAATACGATATAACATTTTGATAGATTAAAACAAAATAAAAGCCTCAGAAAAACAGACAAAAACGCCTGGAAGTGGTGCCTACTACATAAAACCAGGATGATCAGTCAGTGAAAAATGCTGCAACCAAAGACTGTAAAGTGATTATCGGAAATGTCACCTCACTGTGCCTAAATAAAATTATATTGCGATATATCAGTGTTAAATTATGACTTGTCATTAATTTAATTGTTAAATTAATTATCCATTACATTGATTCAAAATTAATAAAAAAACAATAACAGCCTCGTCTTCAGGATACGGTAGCTCTGATGCTACCGATTCAGAACGCCAGCAGAAGATCTATTGTTTTATATTTAGAAAAATGCTGGTGCAGTTAATAAAAACGTCTGCGTTGTGATATGGATAAAAACTATTTTGTTAGATCAGGCAGGTTATATCTCATTGCATACTGGTTCCAGACTTTTTTACATGGAATTAAATCAAAATTTTATTCAGACAGACTTTGTTCAATCGGTAAACATCGACCAAACAACCCAAAGCTGTGTCTCGATACAGCTGGAGATTTACCCCCTAATGGCAAACTGTCGTCTGTAGATCTACAGTTGGGCCGTTTTTCTATATTACCAGGTGTTAGTTTTGTGACTTTCATAAAACAATTGGATGTAGAATAAGATTACACACATCTAGACTCTGAATGATTTCTGAAAGCAGTGAGCTTCTAAGGGGCTGTCAGACTAAAGAAGGCTTACAAAACACAATTTATGCTACAAAACATCCTTTTGATTCCTTATTTCAGGAAATGCATTGCTCTAAGTTGATCAATTAGGTACATTTGCTTTAGTACTTTAAGAGGATGAAATAAAACATTTGAATTGCAAACTCTATAGACCCACATCCAGGACTCCAGAGCTTCAAACTGGTTGAACAAGCAAAAGTAGACCAGCATCTCGGAGGCACAGCATTTTACACTCGAGTAGAGGCAGAGGACAGGCCTTTAATGGCACACAACCCCCCCCAGTCACCCAGAATGAACACGCTGCGCTGGAAATAGACCGGAAACTCTGCCTCGGCGCTGGCCAGAAACCTGGTGATGCACCAGTCTGCCAAACAAACCCCACCAACGCAGACAGAGGCTCCTTCAGCAACGTCTCAATCGCACACAGATAACCGGTTATCCACTCAGAAGATGTCTGGTACAGTGCTGTGTGAACGCCACCCTTTACGTTTTATTGAAATAAATCCAGAGCTGTTTTCAGCCACAGGGAATGAACCAAACCTAGAATCTATTCATGGATCTATAGGTGAATCTGTTTCCTGTATATCTGCACACAAAACATGATGTGTTAGTGGTGTATAGGCAGTGGGATAACAGTAAAAATTTACTAATTAAAAGCTGAAGTGATGAAGTGGATCATTTGTGATTATTTGATTATTGTAATAAACATTAATCAATCGAATGGAGCTGTTACCTAGACAAGGGTCTTTATATATTGTATGAATTTGTGTTCTATCAAACTGGTCCTATAGTCACTCTATTGCATATAGAGTAATGTAACAATAGTAATTTCTCCCTGGGATTATTAAAGTGTTTCTGATTCTGATTCCTGGTTGATGGGACAGGTGTTGTGAATGAAACGGTGCCCAGCTTGAAAGAGCTCCTGTGTGTCGCTGAATGTGTGCATAGGGCTTGAGCGTCATGACGTAATTACTTGCCGTGGCCGCCATGTTGATGGCCTCCTTTACCGCTGCTCAGACTGCTGCCTACGACTACTGCATACTGTACTCCCTCTCAGCCGTGTTTTAATTTGATTAATTTCACCTTAACTTGGTTTCAACCATGGTAAACCGTTGCTGTATTGTGGGCTGTAACAGCGCAACACATGATCGCCATGGGAAAAACATAGAAAATGGGTTAATTTTCCACTGCTTTCCTGCCTGGAGGCGCAACCACGGAGACCAAGTGTCAGAGATAAAGATTCGTCGGCTTGCTTGGATCGCGGCTGTAAGACGACCGAACATAACTTCCCACAGTATTCCAGTGTCATTGAGAGTGTGTGCCCTGCATTTTGATTCTGGTAAGTTAAAGATGCACGGTTTTATTTTATAGCCTACAGTGTTTCTTTCCTTCAAAGTTGGGATCTTTTACGGGGAAATAATAAAAACGACAGCGGGAAAAGGCTCAAATACGTGAGAAACCCAGAGGGTTCGGGGAGGGTTGGCAGTTAACGTTACTAACTACACCTTTGAAACACATAGCAGCTAGTTAAAAGTATGTTACATGCCTAAGTGGTTGTTAGCACTAGCGGTTAGCAGCTACTAAACTAGCTAGCTAACTAGTACGGATTACTGCGTTCCCACTGTTTGCTGGCTTTATGATGTGCAGCTCCTGAACCCATCCATTCATGAACTGCATATGAGACTCCAAGGACTTGTAGCTTGGGAACTGTTTTGAAGTATAGGCGCTCACTCATCGGTGTTCCACTCATTGTTTGGAACTTCATATGGATCCAAATTATTAATAATGCTGATTTTAATGTGTCCCGGTAAATTCCAGATCCCTTTCTGTATTTTAACATCTTTTTTGTCTCTTCTTCTACGTCTATTCTTTCAACAACAACGTTGTATCAGAGCTATGTTTACATTCGCGTAGCCCTCAATATGGCCGCCACGTCCCACAATGCAACGCGGTTCCCAAGCCCTATTGATGACTGAAAGATATCTTCTGCCTCCATTTATCTGTTTACTACAGTGAGTTGAATTCATGTTAATGTGGATTTAAAGACATTTCAATTAGTGGAAAAAATTGCAGGGGGAAATATAAAAAAAGTCTAATCAACCAAAACTCTCCTGACCCCCATGCAGTACCTCCGTGGACCCCGTTGAAGGTCTCTGCTTTAGACTATACTGACTCTGTAAACATGACACTTTATTTACAGCTGTGATTAAAACAAAACTCTACAAAAATCTAAATGTTTCGCATTAAGATTCAAAATCTTTTACAAGAAATTTAAAATGTGCAATAGTTTCTTTTTTAGATTCTAAACATGTTCTTATTTAGAAAAGTCAATTAACTTCTATTATTCCAAAAAATAATAATCACTAGATTAACCAATACTCTAACGATCAATAAATTAATGACGTTCATTCGTTTCTGATTAATTCCATTCTGGCCAACAGCAATATTTCAAAGCCAAGCAATGACTGAACACATAAACAAACAGATGCAATTTGTGGTATGACGATGGGGAGTCTTTTCAGCTTTCACTTAGTAGCAACAGGAATGCTGTGGCTCGGCGCCGATGCCTGATTCATCCAACCGCACAGTTCCAGATGCAGTTGCACTCATAATGTGCTGCTACAGTAAACCAGACACTTTATTCTAACCTTTGAATTCAGGTCGTTTTATTGGCTTTACTCAATGAACATGAAATACTTTTTATACCCGCTCCCCCAGTCTGAGTCATTTTACTAAAGATTTCCACAGTGCAAACCAGGATCTGGTCACTTCGATTCACTTCAGTTTATTTCTATAGCGTCAATTCATAACACTAGACATCTCAAGGCTCTTTACAGAGACAATTCAATCAGACTATCCAGTTAAACTGGTTAAAAACAGCTGAAATTATTCCTCTACCTGCTTATTCAGGAGGAAAGAGCAGGTAGATCCAGTAGATATTTGCTTGCATTGTTTCGTTGACTCTACAGCAATCCCTCACACCGAGCATGCAGCGACAGTGGAGAGAAAAACTCCCTTTTAATAGGAAGAAACCTTCAGCGGAGCCAGGCTCAGTGTGAAAGGAAACTGGAATTGTATTCAGTATCTTTTTTTTTTTTTTCTGCAGGGAAGGTTATGATGGTTCCTGACTAGTTTCTGCTTCCCTTGTCCTCCCCACTCTGACTACTCCGTTTTTTTATGCAATTCCCTACATACCAAATTAATAAAAAAAAACAAAAAACAGGAAGCCTTAAAAACTCTTTGTCACTTTTATCCTCACTGCAATAAAAATCAGTGAATATCGTAGTTAAAGTTCTTAGAGTCCACCCATGTCTTTTAAGAAATCATACCTTTAGGAAAAAGGATGTTGGTTATCCTGTAACATCCTTGCACTTAGAGAAAAAACTGGCTGCAAAATGTAATTTTTTAGGGTACAGATTATCAAACTTGGATTAAAAGGCTGGAGGTTTGGGATTATGCAGCTGTTTGAGGAAAAACTGAGAATGTTTTTAACATTTCTTCACCTGAGCTGCGGATAAATTTGTATAAACATCAGAATATATTTTGTTCTTTGTTGGCTCGAGTTACTTAGCCTCGTGAGACCATCCTGATATCTGTGTGGCCATCCTTCTCGATTTAGTGCCGGGGCACGCCATTTTCTAAAAAACAAGGAACAACTACAATGGAAAATTGTGAAAAACAGGTTAATCGAGGAGGTTCGGAGGTACAACCACTTGAATGATGCCTCAGACAAATTATATAAAGATGCCAAAGTCTGTGCCAAAACGAAGTTCTCGTGACCATCCACCGAAGTTCGCGAGTTCTCGGATAGGCTCCCTCTTGCGCTTTGGCGGGAAACTGCCGTGCGTCCCTAGAAATTCCAGACTGACGGTGTAGAAGCATAACAGCAAAACCCAAGCGGCATTTGATGTATGCGGTTGCAGAAGTATAATCTGCCCTTAAGGTGTTGATTTACTAGCCTTGTGAGACCATCCTGATCTCGCGAGCTTTCAAGGTTTCACTCGCAGATCAGTCTGGAGACTCTCCGTTAAAGAAAATTTGGAGCCGTTCACCAAACGAACGTCCAATCAGCGTTGGCTTTGAGGCGGGTTGAGGTGTGACGCAACGAGAAGCGCGACAGTTCAGTCTAAAGAACATGGCGGCTTCAGCCGATGAAACTAGCGTTAGCGTGGCTATCGAGCAAGTTTTATCGGAATTACAGAGTATTTCTTCACTGAAAGAAGAGCAAAACACTGCTCTGGAGGCTTTTCTCAGAGGAAAAGATGTTTTTGCTCTTCTCCCGACTGGTTTCGGCAAGAGTTTGATCTATCAATTGGCTCCTCTTCGTCGTCGCTCTGTTAGTACGTCTTATGCTTCGTTGATCTGATTGTCTATCACTAACATAGGCCAATCAGCTAACCAGTATTTTCTCCCCTTCCCAAAATTACTTCAAAGGAAGGTTTCCAGATGGATACGCTGAGCAAATCCATCTGGCGGAGTCAGGTTACGAGTTACCAGGATGTGTTTAAAAGACTGAATCTAACCTATGAATGTGTTTAGTTTTATTGGAGGGAATTTAAACTGTATGTAAACGGATTCAAACCTAAATCCGAATGTATGGAAAATGGATCGTGTTGAAATGAATTCAGCTTAACCAGGATTATGTATAATCATACATGAAACAGAGATGGTTGCTTTGCTCGTCGGAAATGAGTTTAAAAGAAATAATTCTTTAGTTCCTGCTGGATTACAGGGCGATCAAGTTTTTAAGAAATAAAAAACCTAACATAATAAAAGCATACAGGGTACTTTGAGATCACCTCTCAGAATGAAGCTCCTGTTTTAGAGATGTAGATGAGTCCCTAGTGACTTAGACATGTCTACACATTTAACATGACACACGGTTCACTTATGTTCTATTAATACTGAGTGCTTTCTTATTGATCGCCCTTCCCTGCCAGTAGAAACGACACGGCTTGTTTGGTGCTTGGACACAGGCCAGTTCATACATTAAGTAAGTCAGCCATTGCTCTGGTTCCCAGCATCATATCCCACCACCCAAAACGTCCCCTGCCTTTTCCAGCTCACCCTCCTCCAGCCTTGATTTTCCAGCCTTCTACCCGTCTGTTATAACAGAGAGAGAGTAAAGGGAAGCAGCGAAAGGGCTCAGGCTCAGCTCTGCTAATGAGCTTCTGTGTTCCAGTATGTTGCATAAACCCATTAGCTCCCAGCACATTACCTCATCCATTTCTTATATGTGGATAGCTTCCTTCTCCCTAGAGCAAAGCATTTCAGATGCACGCGGTGGTATACCGTCTGAACGCACAGACTCGGGTCATCTTATAGTCTGAAACATTTCTGTTTCACACAGATATGGATTTGAAGCTGAGGCAACGCGGACAGAGGGAAGAAGAAAAAACAAACACAAACCCTCCATGAGCAGTAGATCAATTGTTCGGAGAAAAGACATGAAAGAGAAAACAGACAGAGGGATTGAGTGGTGCTATCTCAGTATGTGGGATGAAAGACGCAGGTGGTGCTGAGC
Source organism: Cyprinodon variegatus (assembly GCF_000732505.1). Lineage (NCBI taxonomy): Eukaryota > Metazoa > Chordata > Actinopteri > Cyprinodontiformes > Cyprinodontidae > Cyprinodon > Cyprinodon variegatus. The sequence continues at coordinate 121,900 of NW_015150795.1, forward strand.
TCTAGCTCATTTGTGGATGCAATCCAGGATGATGGCGTCTGCAGATTCCCTCACAATCGCTCGGTGGGGTCAGTGAAGTCGATTCTAGGCACCGCAAATAAATAAATATCCTCTCATTAGCAAATTCAGACCATCTCCCATCTACCGCATACCTTAGTCCTTGTGCTCTACTTGGTTTCAGCATCTTTGGTAAATTTATATGCTTCTTAACTTAAACATGGTTTTTATCGTATTGAGTTTGACTGGTGTAAATTTAAACAATGCCACATTGTTTCGCTGCCTCAAAGTGTACATGAGCCGTTATACATAAATATCTGTTAAAACATTGCGAACCACATTGTGATCAGCTGTTTACTATGTTAGTTAGAGCTAACACCTTCAATTCAATATAGCGCCAATTTATAACACATGTCATCTCAAGGCACTTTCCAGTTCAACCAGATCATCCAGTCAGATTG
>NW_015150795.1:122892-125482 GCF_000732505.1 Cyprinodon variegatus
TGGTTGGATGGACGGATGGATGCATGGATGGTTGGATGATGGATGGATGGATGGTTGGATGATGGATGGATGGATGGATGGATGGATGGATGGATGGTTGGTTGGATGGACGGACGGATGGATGGATGGATGGATGGATGGATGGATGGATGGATGGATGGATGGATGGATGGATGGATGGATGGATGATCTGCCTGTGTACCATTTTGGTACCAACCTAATTCCATCATATAAAATGTTGATATAAAATCAAAGCTGTTTCTGTGTCTAAACGCATCATAGTGACACAGATGGAGTAGGAGAGCGGTCAGTTTTCATGGTGAACATCATTTCAGCTTTATCACACACAGTCACATGATGAAGCTGCTGCAGTGGTGAACAAAGCTAGCATGGCTAACAGAAAGCGCTTGAGAGGAGAGCTCCACTTTGCAGATCATGGTGGCTGCAATACTTGTGAAGCGAAGCACAAAGCTAGCAGTGGTAAACTTCCAATCTGAGGAAGCATGAGTTCCACATCTACAACTCCTGCATTACCGCTAGCATCCGTTAGCGTGTCTGCAACCAGAAACACGAGGAAGCAGCATCATCATCTTCGTCTGCATCTTCATCAAGTAAATAAGCTGAGAGGTTTAGACAATGTTTCCATGGTACCGACAGGTACAGCTAAGAACCGACACAGATCACCAAGTACCGATCCCTACCCGGGACAGGTCATACTCTGATACACCAACTTTGTGGCGTTTGTGTCATCGATTGTTGCATCCAATTTTCTCCAATTAGGCCATCCCCGTGCCCTCGTCCTTTCTCAACCGCAGGACATTTATGCTCCAACTGCGTGTGACAGACGTTGGACACCTCCGCTATCTCGCTCTCACAGATCTAGTTTTTTTTTTTAGCTCGTCTCCCACCTCGGCTGGAAATCAGCTCAATGTCAGAACTCTTTCTTGTTTCCTGGCATAAATCAACAAAGATCTCAGGATCAATGGTAGATCTCTCCTTCTTTCTCTCTGTCTCTGCCTGTGACTCTGAATAAAGCACCCAGTAGAGCTCAGGGCCTCACAGAGCCATCAATAATTAATCCCAGTTAAAGGCAGCTGGAATTCACAGAGACAATAGATGGGAGTTGCAGCTGAAATCAGCCAAACCAAGTCCAACGTCTAAATCTGATATCACACGTGAAGCAGAGCCGAACTCATCTCTCATCTCCGCCTGGCTTATGGCACCCAGCACAGAGGACGACGGCGCCTGGTTGTTGATGTTATTGTTTGCCAGGCAGAGTCAATAAGTAACGTTTCAATCCAGGCCATTTGGACTTGGTTAGAGCTGCGATCACAGGCCGCAACGCATCAATCAAAAGGAAACACTGTGAGCAAACGGGTCCCGGCTTATAATTGGATGCAGAGCCATTTTCTCTCCCACGGTGACAGTGAGAGCGGCTGGGAAAAAAAAAAAAAAACTGCGGTGAATCATTCTGTTTGAAGCAGAAACGTCTGCAATATGAGATCCATATGAATGTTTCAGAAACTCCTCCAAGTTTCCATTAAGAACACAGAACCTTCCAATAAACCGCAGCTGAAAGTTGTCGACATCTTCCTCTCCCTTTTCTGGAGAGAGCGATGGGAAGTGAGGTTAGTGTCTTCCTCCTCCTCCTCCTCCTCCTCCTCTGAGGCTACCTTTAAAAGAAGAGGAGCATCAGAATCCCAGCTTTTAATAATTGAGGCAGAGACTGCAGGGTACTCTGCTAAGGCCTCCTTGATGTGAGGAGTCCTTAAAAGATGCATGGATGCCTCCCCAGAGGGGGATGGAAAATCTGAGGCTCTACTTAAACATTACGTGTGCGTTCACCAGAGCAAGATGACCAGAAAAAAACACTCAGAGAAGCATGCTTCTCCTGCAGCGCTCCGAGGCACCAAGCTGATAAGATGCTATCAATATTCATGCCTCTAAATCAATTATATCCACATACATTTCAAATGCAAATCGTTGGGCCGACGGAGCGCTCTGGGGTGGGGGGGGGGGGGGGGGCTGGGGTTCCTACTGACTGAAATGATCGCAGGCAGGATGCAAGAGAGGAAAGTAAACAAGCACTTAGAGGGAGAGCAGTAAGGCAGCAGAAATGTGTCGGCTGCTCACTGCAAACACATTTAAGGAGCTTCCACTTAACGTCTAGAGTCCCTTCGTCAGGAACCCAGCGGGGGGGGGGGTCAGGGGTAGATTATTGATCCGCCGCCTTCATTGGTACAGCGGTCACGTCTGGCTGGCGTGGGGAGAGGGGGACCCTCCACTGAAATAATTAGGAGGAGTTCTCATTAAGGGGCGTTTAATGTCCTCCCCTGAGCTTCCGGATCAGGCCCGTCCTGAGGCGACAAACGCCGCACGCCACGATCAAACGAACCTGTGGGGATTCAGGTCGGTGGCGGCGGCGGGTAACCCCGGGGTTTTTACGAGCAGACCGATCAACCAAGCAAGCAAGGAAGAAAGAAGGAAGGAAGGAAGGAATAAGGGAGGGAGGGAGCAAGGAAGCAAGCAAGCAAGGAAGGAAGGAAGGAAGGAAGGAATAAGGGAGGGAGGGAGCAAGGAAGCAAGCAAG
>NW_015150795.1:125613-133631 GCF_000732505.1 Cyprinodon variegatus
AAGGGAGGGAGGGAGCAAGGAAGCAAGCAAGCAAGGAAGGAAGGAAGGAAGGAAGGAATAAGGGAGGGAGGGAGCAAGGAAGCAAGCAAGCAAGGAAGAAAGAAGGAAGGAAGGAAGGAATAAGGGAGGGAGGGAGGGAGGAAGGAAGGAAGGAATAAGGGAGGGAGGCAGCAAGAAAGCAAGCAAGCAAGGAAGAAGGAAGGAAGGAAGGAAGGAAGCAAGCAAGCAAGGAAGAAGGAAGGAAAGAAGGAAGGAAGGAATAAGGGAGGGAGGGAGCAAGGAAGCAAGCAAGCAAGGAAGGAAGGAAAGAAGGAAGGAATAAGGGAGGGAGGGAGCAAGGAAGCAAGGAGGGAAGGAAGGAAGAAAGAAAGGAATAAGGGAGGGAGGGAGCAAGGAAGCAAGGAGGGAAGGAAGGAAGGAAGGAAGGAATAAGGGAGGGAGGGAGCAAGGAAGGAAGGAAGGAAGGAAGGAAGGAAGGAAGGAAGGAAGGAAGGAGGTGGACCATCGTGTGCGTGCTGCACATAAGATGCAAAATGACTCTGAAGAGAAAAGTTGAAACATGAACAAATGGACGACGGCAGAGTAATGAATATTTGATTTGTTCCTATTTATGGAAGCCGGAGACGTTTTAGAAAAAGAGCTGCAGGGAAATAGCAATATTCCACATGATTCACAGGAGGAAACGGAAATCACCTCCGAGTCTGAGCTAGGTGGCTCGGTTTATTCCTCACTCATTTGTTTTTTTTTCATAACAAAGAAAAAAAAAGCCTCGTCATGCCCCCCAGAAGGAGGAGGAGGAGGCGCTGAGCAGAGCATGTACAGGAAGTTGGAGAGGCAGCATGCAGCAGGAGGAGCAGCTACAAACTTCCATTTGTGAAAAGAATGGGAACACGACTGAAGTCCATGAATCTTTCTGTCACTTTGTGCTCTGAGTGTCGGCTCGCTTCACGCTGCGACTCCGGAGCTTTTCTAAGTGGCTCGGTGTCGAGGCCACACCCCTCGTTAGCGGGGAGGGTTCATTATGCAAATCATCCTGCTGGAGCCGTATCAACGAGGCGCACGCTCCGTTATCATTTTCCGCCGCCGGGGCTCTTCTTCTCCCCGATCGCTCATACGGAATCATGGCCTAATAGCATCCCATTAACATAATTGCCAGCACAACTAGTGTTCCGTGTCTCCGAGCCACTCTGCTGCTCTGCCAGCTGAAAACGCCAGGAGGGGGGGAGTGGGGGAGGAAAGAAATTTAATTAAGCCAACACGTCGGCCACTCCCTCCCAAAGAGAATGTCTGTTTCCCCATTTCTTCTTCTTCTCTTTCTCCAAACCTTGGTAAACGAGTTCTCTGCGCTCCTGACAAACAGGGAGGCTTCTTATCCCATCAAACAACACCCTCGTTATGTTTTAATTGTTCTCTAATTAAAACATATTAAAGCTCAGATTCCACAAATCTCCCCTAAAGTGGAGATGCGGCCTTTGCAGGCCCATTAAGGCGTCTCTAGTCACCTCCATTCAGCCTAACAAGCCCTGGACCTCAAGTGCTTTGAGGAGCAATACTGGGGAAGAAGAAGAAGAAGAATCCCACAGGATTCCTACCAGGGATTCCTCCACAGTCCGAAGGAGGATGCTGGATGACAGGTGCGCCGCCGCCGTCACCTCCTCCCATTAAGCCCACCCACGCTGCTCTGCTGAATTGATTGACATTTTTTTTTCATCTTGCAGTGCTGTGACAGAGCCACACAGGAGCGCCGGTCAATTCTTCACCTAAACCAGCATCGGTTTGCCTTTTTCAAAATACCCAAACTGATTCTATAGCTGAATCACCTCCGAGCATCAAACCACAGGTTGATCTCATTTGCATTGATCAAAACAACAACAGTGAAAATGTTTGATGGATCTAACCAGCTGATCACAGATTCCTTCCTCCGGCCAACTGATTGGTGCGTCTCTGCTGCACCCTCTGCAGCTTCATGGCTCCGTAACACGTCTGGGCTGGTTACACTCCTCACCGTGACAGCTAAATAAAGCACAATTAGCAGCCACTCAGGCATGCACGCTGCTGACTTCATTCCCCGAATTATCCAGGAGAGCAAACTCATAATCAGGTTTGGGCAGACAATTCCAGAGAACGCAAACAAAATGAAGGTGAGGGCGACGAGTCCACCTTTAGGATTCAGAGGACCTCCTGGTTGTTGTTGGCCTGTTAATTAAAAGTTTGTTTGGTCAGGAAATCAGCGCCTATAGCGGCTTTAGCTACCACTTAGAGCGAAGCGTTCCCCGGCTCTTTTCTCAGCCGGGTTTTAATTTGACACCTTGAGCTGGGGTAACTAGGAGGGGGAGAGGAGCCGCAGAGGAATTCATTAGGCGCACCACTGCAGGGTCCTGGCTGGGAGCGTTAATGACATTGGAGGATAGGGAAACGAGACAGCCCAGACGCCAAATGAAATAAACATGAGGATTGTCAGCGCTGACGGCGGCAGCCGAGGGGACGGCCTCGTTCGGGGGGCCGGAGACCTTCAGCCCCCCCACAGATCAGAGCAGAAACAATATTGCGGGCGGGCTCACAATCACCCTCGGATTCCCCGCTGACAGACGTGACGCGAGCCTTCGCGAGCGCGCGCATTGATCTTTCCCTCTCTGCTCCTCGGATCATTAAAAATATCCATCACTCCTGCAGCTCCTGCAGCATCCAAATCCGGGGCTGCAATTAAATTATTAATGTCACAGGCACAACCAACAACCTCCTCAGCCACCGTACAAACTGCACTCTTAATGCGGCTGCTGAAAGGCATTAAAAATACAGAAATCTCTGTCTGCGTTTCACCCCCTGAAAGTTAGACGACTGCAAAAATAACACAGAGAGAAAAAAATGGGGGAGAGGGGAAGGCAGCGGGTACACGGCAATGACTTTGGCTTCCAGGACTTGAACTGAATTAAAATGTACCTTTCTGGCAGCCGGATCCCAAACAGCATATGAAGGAGTATTCTACAAAAACAAATTCTACTAGATTTTGTTCTATCTTCGTCTGTCTGCTCTAAAAAAAGAAAAGGAAGAAACATGCAGGAAGCAAGTTTGACAGATTGTGTTTCACATCCAGCCATATCTGAGCTCTGCTGAGAACAAACCAGAGGAACGGTCCCCAGGAAGGAACATGTGCTTTGTTGCTCCTGCTGCTACAAAGTAGGCTATAAGCACCGGTCCTGGAAACATGGCACATTTTTATACCGGTTGGGAAACGACTCAGCACCACAGTGGCATCAATGCATCTTACATTTAGTCTGTGGAAAGAGGAAAGTAGGTTATCGATTGTTAAATAAATCTAAATCTGATTGATCTTATCGACAAACCCATAAGCGGCCATTTTCTCTTGGATCAAGACGATCTTTGCATAACATGAAGGGCTAAATATTTTCTCACTATATGCTGAATTAAAAGAATAAACGTAGTAGATCATTATATTTTAACTATTGCTGCTCTACAACAAAACAGGAACCTACGACGAGTATTAGGTCCAGGCTTGAGATTTTTTTATTCTATTTCGAGACTAAAGTTGTAACATTACAAGAATAAAGTCATAAAATTACGAGAATAGCGTAGTAAAATTACGAAAATAAAGTCGCAACAAGAATAGTCATACAAGCATGAGAATAAAGTCGTAACATTTATGAGTATAAAGTCATAAAATTACGAGAAGAAAGTCGTAACGCTACGAGAATAAAGTAATAAAATTACGAGAATAACATCGTAAAATTACGAGAATAAAGTCGCAACGAGAATAGTCATACAAGTATGAGAATAAAGTCGTAACATTATGAGAATAAAGTCGTAACACTACGAGAATAAAGTAATAAAATTACGAGAATGACCTTGTAAAATTACGAGAATAAAGTCGTAACATTATGAGAATAAAGTCAAAAAATTATGAGAATAACGTAAAATTACGAGACAAAAGTCGCAATGAGAATAGTCATACAATTACGAGAATAAAGTCGTAACATTATGAGAATAAAGTCATAAAATTACGAGAATAAAGTCGTAACGCTACGAGAATAAAGTCGTAACGCTACGAGAATAAAGTCATAAAATTACAAGAATAACGTCGTAAAATTACGAGGATAAAGTCGCAACGAGAATAGTCATACAAGTATGAGAATAAAGTCGTAACATTGTGAGAATAAAGTAATAAAATTACAAGAATAAAATCGTAGAGCTACGAGAATAAAGTCATAAAATTATGCGAATAGTCACGAGAATCATCATAAAATTACAAGAATAAAGTCGTAGCGCTACGAGAATAAAGTCATAAAATTATGCGAATAGAGTCACAACGAGAATCATCATAAAATTCCAAGAATAAAGTCGTAGCGCTACGAGAATAAAGTCATAAAATTATGCGAATAGAGTCACAACGAGGATAATCATAAAATTACAAGAATAAAGTCGTAGCGCTACGAGAATAAAGTCATAAAATTATGCGAATAGAGTCACAACGAGGATCATCATAAAAATACAAGAATAAAGTCGTAGCGCTACAAGAATAAAGTCATAAAATTATGTGAATAGAGTCACAACGAGAATCATCATAAAATTACAAGAATAAAGTCGTAGCGCTACGAGAATAAAGTCATAAAATTATGTGAATAGAGTCACGACGAGAATCATCATAAAAATACAAGAATAAAGTCGTAGCGCTACGAGAATAAAGTCATAAAATTATGTGAATAGAGTCACAATGAGAATCATCATAAAAATACACAATTTAAATTGTGAATTATAACTTTTTTTTTTCAACAAATTTGGCCATTTATATTTCGATTTTCCTCTGCATCAACCCCAAAAGCATATTCCTTTTTGTCTCCAGGGTTTCTTATGCAACTAACCATTATTTTATAAATCGATTAATATGTCGATTCCTTTTTTAATTAATCGATTAATAATCGGATAGCAAAAGGTTCCTATAGGAAGACTTTTTACAAAATCAAACCAAGTGTAACTAAAACTTTTTCCAGTTGAGGAGTTCAGGATAGAGCTTATTGACAGATTATTTGTTTATTTATTTTAAAAGCAAAATTTGTACTTTTTTTTTTCAATCTTGGTATAATTACTGCTCTAAGTCAGTCAGTCTGTCAGCTAAAGGCTTGTTTTCGAGTCTCTTAGTAATTAATCGATTACTAAATTAGTTGCAGATTATTTGGATAATCGATTAATCACGATTAATCAAATTAATTGTTTGAACTCTACTTTTGACCTTTAATGCTCTCTTGCAAATAGTCCACTGATGTTGCAATACACTGTTGTTCGCAAAAGTTCCTCCTTCTAGCTCACATGTATGGATCTGCAGGCTAGCTGCTACTCTGCTATATTTTACTGGTAGGGGATTCTTTGTGTAGTCTATACTTGACCAGTCTCATTGGTGCTATCTAAACATACCTCTGCTTGTCCTGTCATGCTATTCTTTTGAAAAGAGATCACAAACCTTCTGCATAATCTCCTCTTCCCTACAGCAGAAACAATGCAAACAAAGGAACTAGTGTTTCTCTCTGAGCAGTGGAAGAGTCCGATCCGTTCTGGAGGCATTTTAACAAACATGATCAGTCCGTCAGTCATTGTTTCAGCCTCAGGATGCTGCACCAGTCTGCTATGTTTTTAGAGCAGGACAGTCCTTCCACTAAACCAATTTCAGAGCTGAACAAACGGTTTATACAGGACTGAATAACTCTAATTATTTCTAATGCACATAGAAATAATTTTAATGCCAAATACCCATGACTCTCATATATATATCCTTTGTCATCTTTAATGTAGACAGGCTGCAGCTATGTCTCAAATTCCTGGTTTTCCAGCCACTTTTGTGCCTTTTTCCCATTCTCTAGCTTTTTTTTTCCGGCTCAAGCTTTTTTTCCTAACATACCGCTTTACGATCAACCAGAAGAAGTTCCGCACAAACACGCAAAACCAGTTCTATCCGATATATTTGATAGGGATGCTCAATATTGCCTTTTTTGTCGATATTCGATATGCCGATATTCCAAATGCTGAATTTGCGATTCCGATATAAGCTGATACCGATATAAACTAATTTCACATCATGCCAGTCACAAAATTTAAGCATAACCTACATTTACTGTGATGCCCCACTACACACTATATATTCCACAAATAATTACTATTGTAGAGGATAAAAGCAGCATTTCAACTTCAGGAAAATGCAAAATTTGACCTTTATTTTTGACTCTGTTTAAAAAAAACATTTAGGAAAATGCTCTTCCTGAGATTAACCTGACAGTTAATATTCAAACAAATAGGGAAAAAAGTGTACCTCACCAGTACAGCTGTATTGCACAGAATGGAATGTAAACCCAAATGAAATCCAGTGTAGGATCGCTGTTGAGGGACGAAGTCTTGGTTCTCCTACGCATAACAAGGACCTCACATTCGTTACAAATCGCAAACTTGAAGTCCTCATTTGAAACTTTTTCGTTTAGCTTTTCTGTCAGTTTGCCGTCTAGCGCGAACAAATTTCGCTAAATCTAGGCATTATATTATCGGCTTTTAATTATCGGGGGGAAACCCGAGAAGGATATGAACAGATATCACATAATTATGCTAATATTGGCCGGTTGATATTATCGGACATCTCTAATATTTGACGAAATTGTTTTTAGAATTTTAAATAGCATTTTAAATGCCACAATAATCACATTTAATGAATGTAAATGCCAATTAAGGCCTTAATTAAAAAAAAAACATAATTTAATGACTTTTTTAATGACCCGTGGAAACCCTGGAACAGATGCCAGCCTGGTTTTTGTTTCCACCTTTGAAAGCTCTGTCTGAAGCAGAGCAGGGAACTACTGTAGTCAAGCAGAACACGACCAATCATCGTGCTCTAGCTCCAGTCCTGGTGTAGCGCTGGAACTGTTTTGGGCAGACTGGGATGGAGCACATGTTGCTGACACCTGTCTCTCCCAGGACGGGACGTGGAACCAGCCGGAGACGGATTTGACAGGACTGCTGACAAGAACCAGGCTGCACGCTGGGAGATACACTACAGGCCAACACAAACAAGACTGCTGCTCTCCTCTCTGGGCCTGCAGCGGGAGCTACAGCTGGCAGCTGAGAAGTCCTAGTGAGACTGCACTGAAGGCAGTGCTTCACACACACAAAAAAAAAAATCAAACAGCCTTAAAATTCAGCACACAAAGGATCTCTGTCTCCTAGAGCTGTTCATTAAGCCTGCCTCACTCAGCACGCTGCGAAACGCATACCTCTCTGTTGTTAGCGAGTCTGCACCATGGAGCAAAAACTCCCCCTGAGCTGACGAGACCTGGGCGAAGAGCGGCAGAAGCAGACGAGTTCTGGATCGTAGCTCCAGCTGTGGCGATGGAGGCCTCAGCTGCGTGGGTTGCCCCGCTCTATGACCGCAGTTAGAACAATATGACAAATTGGCCTAGTTCTGCCTTTAATTAATCATGGTGAGCTGACAGCTACCCGCGCCACACATCATCATCATCAGTCCAAGGGAGAGGAAGCCCAAGCCGCACGTAATAAGAGAGGAGGATGCACCTCATTACCTGAGTTCCTACTTCTTCCTTCAACAACAAAGCAAAGAGATTTAGAAATTTCTATCTGATTTCCTTCATGATCTCAGCAGCTAGCTGGAAAGTAAGACTGTACATATATCCCATTAGATGGTCCAAATTTGTCCTGCAGTCTTAGATCCATTCATCAGCCTCCTCTAGCAGTGCTATTACACAGCAAATTTCATTTGTGAAGCAGTATATTAAGGCCCTGAGGGCAATGCTGCAAATAATGAGCCGGACTGCTGCGTGGCAACGCTCGGGTTATGAGACAAAACGCTTTCAGAGTGACTGTTTTTTTTCTCTATAAAAGTCTGTTTGGAGCATTTTCAATTAAAGCACTCTTGGTTTAGTTTTATTTTAAAGAAACTGTTGATTCTCGAAGCTAGCTTAAAGGAATAGTACACCCAAAACATGATTAGCCTTCATTTTCTACTCACC
>NW_015150795.1:134643-145178 GCF_000732505.1 Cyprinodon variegatus
GATTTCCTGTGAAATCCAGCTGCTTTACAGACCGATACGCCATCCTATGGCGTAAATCAGTCTCCTGGACCGGCTAACTTTGCTTCACATGACTTTTTCAATTCCATTAGTCTTCGGTAACAAATGTGTTGCTCTTTCATCAATAATTTGGACTCTAGTTCAATCACTAACAAGTTTTGTACCATAGACTGTAATTATATAGAAATATCAGAAATTTCATCATGTCACTGTTGTTACATAAAATTGTATTGCTGTATTTATGTATAATTAATTATTGTCCAGCACTGCATGAAACATTAATGAGGAAACAAATGATTCATATTAATTCCAGTGCAGATTTTCAGTCATCCAGGTCTTATCAACCATCAAACAGGCTTAAAGCTGACTTTATATCAAGGAAAGGTGTTAAGATTTTCAGAAAAACTGAGCAAAAGTCATGGTGCCTCTAATTTAAACATTTTTTCTATTATTATTATGTTTAACTTTAATGAAAGCATTAAATCCAAATGTTCACACCTCAAATACATCCAAAGTGGGGTAAAAATATTCAAAACAACTTTAGATTTTGGAAATTTATAGTTCAGTTTTTTATGAAGAAATTTCTGAGCTAAATGTTCTAATTGCAATATCTATTCAGTTCTATTATTCGTACATCACTGTGTCCCCCCCTACCAAACCAAAACCCAAACGGTGTTTTTAATTAAAGACCAAACGCCGTACCCACAGAGCAGCTCCACACGAGTCGGCCTGTGTGACAACAAAAGTCATTGTTCGGGTCCTTCACAGAGGAGCCTTGCTGCCTCTCAGGATCCAGCGAGCCAGCGGATGATTGACAGCTCCATCTTTACAGAGGCCATCCAACAAAAAAGGGCAGGAAGACGGGGGCCATCCCCGCCCACCAAGCCAAATGTGCGAGGAGACCGCGTCTGAATGGAGGCGATAAAATGAAAGAAAATGAAACACAAACAGCCTGAATTCCTCAGAGGTTCCACTTTGTTAGATTTATTATTTCGAACCTCCTGCTTTACCTTTAATGCAAACAATTCAAACAACTATCCATATGTCGTCGGATGCAACAAAACCGTTAAACGGCAATGAACACCTCCTATAACAAGGGCGGCGTTGGTATTCCCAAATCAAAACGCCGCCATCACTTTCATCTGGGAGGCAAGTCTGGTGGAAACGAAACAGAAGCCATGGGCTCGGCGAAGGAGAGCTTGATAGATATCATCTCCAACATGGCTCTTAGGGTAATAGCCTTCCTGAACTCACACAAATAAATGTTTCACCATCTCTGCTGACATAGTTAAAAATGAAGAGAAACGTAGCGATGTAAAAACCCTCTACAAGCTGTTAATATTTCATGACTAGCCGCTCTGACACTGTCAGTGTCTGCCTAATTTGTATGGCGCACAAGGAGAGGCAGGGGATGGGAAGAGTGTGAGTGCGCTGGTCGCTGGTGAAGAAGGAGACGTAAGATAAAGGTGGAATAAAAAAAAAAAGACTGGTTTTTGCTAAGCTGACATATTTTTGTTGTTTCGCTTTTTTTTTCCGTTTTGGGGGGAGGTGAGTGAGTAAAATCAGCGTGGTACAGAGAACATTTGAAATGGCCCATTTAACAGCACTGTACTCCACTCCCAGCCGATGGCACCATTTGCATACCTCCTATGAGATGAAGATGGATGGAGAAAATCAGTGTCAGTGAGACGAGCGTTTTATCAAGGTTACACTATCCTCCAAACTCTTAAAACCTCTTTATCTCGTCTCTGCTGTCAGAATATTAACTCATCAACAACATGGTTTTTACACAAGTGGGAGAACTGGTGGGATTTATCCACTGGAAGAGGAGCGACACGTTGGCCAGCTGGCTTCTACAAATCACAGAGTTATTCTTCTGATCATATCTGGTTATAAATGGTTAACGATTCCCATCAGAGAATCCTTGAGCTGACGATAACGCCCCTATTCTGTTGTTTTATCTAACAATAAATATGTAAACATATTCTAAGTAATGAACAGTGCTATTTTATGTCTATTAACTCGATTTTTGCTCTTATTTTAGAATAAATCCAAACAATAAGTTGTTTTATCCTCAAACTGGTTCTAAAATTAATCAAATCATACTTCCTTTTTAAAAAAACAAACAAAAATTGTTTGTTTTTTTAAAGGAAAAAAGGTGAGATATTAAAAAACAAGTCCTACAACGGCTCACATGAAAAAAAAACTCAGATTCTGTTATTCTATTATTCAGTTGCAATGCCTCTACAGGCGTAGTGGGCGGGGCTATATATATACAGTGGGTGGGGCTATATAGTTTTAACTGTTTGAATTTTCTGTGTTTTATTTTACAATGCCAAATATCCTTCAACGTCAAAGCAAGCTGTTGCTTATTTAGCTCCATAGTTTTTCTCCTTTATCCAACATATGGACTATATTTGCTGCTTGGTTTAAGCTTTAGCCATTGGACATGTGGCGTCACTTTTAACTTTAAAAGGGTAGAAAAAGAAGTTTATATTGAACTGCAGAGTCTGCTGCTAAACAACACAGTCCAAACCATTAGCCCTCCACCACTTTCACTCTCAGAATATAAAACTGATAATTATCTTTTAAAGTTGAAATTTTTTATTGAAAAAAATAACTAGGAAACTAGAAAAATAAATACTGAAAAGAAATGTTAAAAATTACTTTTTTAGTCAATGTATCTCTTTTTCTTTTCTTTTTTTTTTGGTTTTCAAATTCATTACTTTTTTTTTGCCTGTTTTAAGCAGCTTCCCCCTCGATGTGGGGGCGGGGCTTAGGTGACATTTGTTGTAGAATAATGGTAAATGGCATGTACTTATATAGCACCTTTATTCATGCCAGGAGACTTGACCAAAGCGATTTACACTACATTCATTCACCCATTCACGCACACACTCACACACTGATGGTGGCAAGCTACATTGTAGCCACAGCTGCCCTGGGGCTCACTGACAGAAGCGGGGCTGCCGTACACTAGAGCCACCGGGCCCTCTGACCACCATCAGTAGACAATGCAGGTGAAGTGTCTTGCCCAAGGACACAATGACACTGAAAGTCAGAGCCGGGGCTTAAACCGTCAATCCTTCGATTTCAGGGCAAACTCCTACATCCAACGCCACTGTCACCCTTAATAATGACTGACAGCTTCCGGAAAAAATAATCCCAGCTGTTGCATTCAGGAACCCTGGGAACAAGAAACATCTTTTTTCAGTTTTCTGATTATTTGACCATTTAAAAAAAAAATGTAATTAGTTTTTAGTTAAAAGGATATTTTTAAACAAACTTTGTGATTTCGTCAGAACTTTAAAGACAAAAAAAGCTAAAATTGGGATACCAACCCAGAACCTTAAAGGCAAGTAGAACAGTTTGCTTTCTTATCTAATGACTGAATCCTTTTGGTTGTTTTAAGAACTTTTTTATGCCTCATGTAATTTAAAGGTATACTATGCAACTGGTGTTGATTTTCCAGCGAGGCTCCCCCCAGAGGGCGAAAGTAAAAGTGCACTGTCGTAAATATGCTCAGCTGTTCTCCTGGTTTCTGCGTCAAGCCAGGCGCGGTTGTTTTGAGCTTAGCAGACTGGTGAACGCAACGAATCACGATCTCTACTGCGGTAAGGGACTATTTTGTTCCAATTTTCGAGTTTGAAAATTTCGCTGTTTTGTCGCTGGTTCCGCCATGATAACTGCACAAATATTGCCACTGCGCTAGCAATGAGCATGCCTTTCACTTGGGGCAGGTAGCAGTTCTTGCCGTAAAGCGAGACCGACTATCGCGATGTACGAGACTTCTGAGCCTGTGGGTGCGGGCCGAGGGCTCCTGCAATTGCAAGTACGGTAATTCCCCTACAGTCCACCAGGGCGGCCGAGAAAACCTTTGTTCGACCTGAAATGACTCATTTAATCATCCAAAACGTTATGGAACAGATTAATTAACTGCAAAATGTTGCATAGAATGCCTTTAACACAGTTATTATTGAATAAATGGACAATAAATCCAAAGCAGCTGAGGTAAACCCAGCCGAACCACCTAATTGGCAGCTTCTTCAAACTGTTAAAAGTAGGGATTGTTTTTTTCTTTTGTTGAAGCTCCAGTTCAGCCTTCAGTAGATGAAAAGTTATCCAATGCCACAGTGCAAACATGCAGTCATCCTGCAGGATCCTTTTTTTGCCACCGGTTCCCTGCTAACTGAAGAAGACAAACATCTGTTTGAGCTTTTCTCTAGCTCTAACTTCACTTTCATCCGCTGGTCTTATAAATGTTACAGGAAGTCAGGGAACACGCAGGTTGCACACAGGCCTGCAGCCGCCACACACGCTCACTGTTTCCAACCACCGGACATCTGAAAGTGACTCCAGCCGAGCGCACATCCGCCGCCTCTGACAGACGTTTATAAAACAGGAAGAGGAGCTAACAACAGTAAGCAGCGGCTATTTCTGGAAGAGGATGTGTGCAGATAAGAAGCGGTCAGAATCCAACAGGTCTGTATGAACAGGCTTTGACCCCCGCCGATGCTGCAATCCATCCACGCTATAGGTTCCCCAGCACATTGTTGGTGACGAGGCTGGGAAGGCGTCCAAAGCCACAAGACATTTCTGCTACGGAACATTTGCTTCCTTTCAGGAGGGGTAGGGGAGCGACTGCCCCCCCTCCCAACACACTCCTATTACATCTTTCTGCGCTGCCACACTGCATGACAGTTTATTTTAGGAAGCGCGCGTTGGCACCTGAGACACAGAGCTGACAAAGCACTTCGTGTCACTTCAATGAGGCCAGTTGGTGCCGTGACAATGCCTCCGGCCATGAAGTCCGACAAGATGGACAACGGCGTGCTAAATATCTTTACAAAGCAGGAAAAAAAGAGGCTTCAGCTGCTCGTACAGTTTTCAGCTTCAGAGGGGAATAAAGCCACAGGACGCCGCTCCACCTCTACGGACGGGAAGCGGTTTAGCTGTAGGGTTTAGTCTGTAGTCCAGCAAAGAAAACCCTCTCTAAAATGTTAACATATACATTTTTTTTTCTGCTCATCATTTTCAAATGTGTTCAGACTAGAGTCATCAAACATAACATAACAGAAATACTAATTTGGCATCAATGCTTAATACTTTGCATATTTTAGTCATATTCAGAATTCATATCGTCTGAAAGTACTTTAAGGATAAAATTATTCCATCCTGTTCAATAAATGATCAGTGTTTTTAATACAGAGTAATTTTCATGTGAATGTGCTTTACTGGAGGCATCCATGTTTGTCAAAGAACACTACTGCCACCTACTGGTTAGTGATGTCACGGTGCGGTATCGGCTGTTGATCAAGTCCCAGTGCTGTATCTGGTGTTTGTCACAACGCGCTATTATCCAAGTCATCTTGAAAACATTCTTCTTCCAAATGTTGGCTACATATTACGGGTTTTTTCTCTGGCCAGAAGTTCGATGGCAAATCCTCCCTCTTCAAGTTGGCGATCCAACGACCAACCCGTCCGTGGAGGATCAGGAATCAGAAAGGTGGAATAACTCTTAACTTTTACCCGATGTATTCCAGCATCCAGCTGCCATGCACGTGGGCATTGTCAGTTTCACTATAGCTCTGGTGAATTTCAATGGTGAAGTCCTCTGGAAATCTTCAATAATTGTTGATTGCAGATGTGTCTAGTAGTTCCCATTGATTTGGCTTGTAAAGTGGGGAGAATGGCGCTAGGCTTACCGCACCGTGTCAGGAGCGTAGTGTTACTATATTGGGGCAAAAATGGCCGCTCCCGGACTCAGTGATGGCGACAAAATTTACTGTTTTTATCTTTTTACTGCTTAACCTCAAATTCCTCAAATCACTGCAAACGTATTAGTTTTAGTTATAAACAATGATCCATTGATTATTCCCTCCTGACCAGACTTTTTCTTTAAAAGAATAATACCTCATTCTAATTTTTTATTCCTTTGGTATCGAATATTTTTTCGGTGTGGATTTTGAGTGTAAAATTTTATAGTCACAACGTAGACAAGCAGCTTCTCTAATCATCTATCAGTCACTGAGGTCCGGGACACTGCAATTGATAAAAAGGCAAAATACGCCTGAGTTTAGTTGAAATGAAGAATATCTGCCTTTGTGAAAGTAAAACTGGTTGACTTTGGTCCACGTTGGTCTGCTTGTGCATCAGCAATCCTTCTGTTTCTGCAGAGGAAAATAAGACAGGATGGAAATACGAATGCCGGGAATAATGACAATAAAAAGGTTATTTTGAACTGATTAGCATAGCCATCATAGATATAGCTGCATAGAGAGATTTTTCTTTAAAACATATAAACTTTGTTTACTTAGTTTAATTTCTAAAATGATCATGTGGCTTACTGGTTATTATTTTAACTTAAATGGGACTCTAAAACAGTTACTAAAATGTAATGTTGCAATTTATCTAAAATTAAGAGATATCGAATAAAGTTAAGTCTTTTATTCCTGCCTGTTGGACCCTCTACAGTATCTTGCTGTGGACTGATGGTCAGCTGGATGAAAGAGATCTATTACTTGTCTCCCTTCCTCATGAGAAAGAGACAGTTCTGCTGTGAAAGCTAGAGAAAACCCATCCGTTGCTTCTATTGATCTAGCTCTATTTTAAAGCATTTATAAGGTAAGGTTTCACCTCAGCTTATATATATTTACTAGGTTGCCTATCAGGAAATAGGTTGATAATCCGTACTCGCAGTCGCTGGAAAGGATCGCTAATTTTATGCTAATGCTTATGTTAATCTTTATTTTAGTCAGAATTAGGATGTAAGCAAATAATCGACTGAAGAGAAATTGTCGATTGATGTTCATTAGGTTAAAGTTCTATCGAATGAATTATGTCTTTTAGCGTTGAAATGCTACAGCCTTCCACTAGAGGGTGCTGATCTTTATTTACAAGTCGAGTCTCACTGGAGTAATGCCAGAGCGGACGCCTGTTGGTGCAGAACCATAAATGGAACCAGATTATTTCCACTGTTTAATGGATCAATGATGCAGATTAACTTTCTGTGGTTGTGTTTGGAAATATTAAAACTGATAAACTCCTCATCAGTGTTTATATGAAATGGCGCCCATTTAAATCATCCCACTCAGCTAAATATTTGTTTCACTGACGATTAATTTGCTTATTGATTAATCTGTGGAATATTTTTTCGATTAATCAATTAATAATCAGATAGCCAAACGTTCTTTAAAGAAGATTTTTGACATATTCAAACAAAGTTCAACTAAAACGTTTCTACTTGAGAAGTTCGGGATAAATCATATTGACACATTAAGACGTTTTTATACCTTAAATGCAAACTATTTAAATACATTTTCACAATTTTCGTATATATTAACTGCTCTAAGTTGGTCGCTCTGTCAGCTAAACGCATGTTTCAGAGTCTCTATACCCCAGTTAACGATTACTAATTTAGTTAATGGTTAATAAAAAAATCGATCACTCATGATTAATCCGATTAATTGTATCAGCCGTAGTTTTAAGTTTATCAGTCTATCTGCTTTATACGTCTGAAACTTGGCTGCTACGTTTCCCCACTGGTGAATAATAGAGGCTGTTTCTATTTGAATTCATCTTTCTATTTCAAACTTATTGGTAAATAGAGCAACACTGTTTTATCTACATTAAAGCTTTCATTCAGTAAGGATCATTTACCGAGCGAAGCCTATTTCCACTCAGACTGACTCTGAGAGTTGGCATTTTTTGCAGCGCTTGGTTCATCAGGAAGTTGGATCTTTTAATAAGTCTACTTTGTAAATAAGAATTTTTTTTTATAAATACATATTTAATAAAAAAAAAAGAAAGAAAACGGGACTAAAAATGGGCAAAAAACTCTTAAGTTGAGTCTGAAATGGGCCGTTTAACCAACCCACGGTGGAAGGAAAGGCACTTATAAAATAGATAGTCTGAAGTTAATATGAAGTCAACGCTCCATGCTCCCCTCAGCTCTGTTCCCTGCAGTGTTTCTTTTTTCCATCAGAGCCGGTGGAATGACAAAGCGAGCCGCCGCCTGCATTAGCTCGACCCTTTACGAGCCTTCACGGGGCTCTTATCGTAGCTCTGGAATGCGAGCGTGGAGTCGGATCTTTGGATGCCAGCGCTGCCAGTCAGGGAAATTTATCGTCCACAATCACGGTGTGGTTTTACAGAAAGCTCTCCAGTAACTCAGGAAACACTCGTGTGATGGCTCTATATTATCGCAGGATCCTGGAGCTCAGTTTCCTGCTGGTGGGAAATCTGAAATAAAACCTCCTCAGAATGAAGTGCTGCATGAACACACTGCTGCCGACCGCCGGCAGTAAACGCAGATCCCGTTTCTCATAATGCAGTGGAAAGGGAGAGCAGATACGGTTACAAACACAGGTATGAAAAAAATAAAAAGTGCTGTAAGGTGACAGAGCAGCCGCTCCGCTGCGTTAAATATCAGATGCAAATGAAAAGAGAAAATCTATCATGACTCTAATGTAGCCTGATAGGAGGGGGGGTGAACGGTGTGAGGAGGATGATGTATGGAGGAGCTGGATGAGAGGTGAAAAGCGTAGCGAGACGGACCGCCGCGGCAGGGGTGGATCACGAGGTGGGATGGGGCTACGAGGAGGAAGGGGGGGGCGGCAAAGGTAGCGCTGCCAGACTCCTGAGAGCCACGGGGGCAAAAGTGGAATAAATGTTGATTAGTGTTGATTTTGTCCAACGAGCAGCCGGCAACTGACAGTGGGACTAAGCTGCAGCGAAAGGGAGCCATTAATCTTGGTCTGGTTTAAGCACCGTATATTAATTTGTGTCGTTTCCACTACGTGGAGAGCCCCCCCCCCACACACACACACACACACACACTCAGAGTATCTGAGAGCTGCTGCAGCCGCCTCAGTGTGTGTGAGCCTGGAGGTGGCGTCTGCAACCAACAGCAGGGGGTGGGGGGGGTGAAGGAAATGAGATTCCAAACACTGCTTTATAGAAAATGAACTCCGGGGGGGGTTGGTATGGCAACTAGCTTCCCATGTGCCGTCGCATGTTCAGTTTAACGTGCATATAAAATCCGTAAACCTGATTAAATTGGTAACAAATTAAGCAGGTCCTTGTGATGATGAAAGAAAACAGGGGAGCGAGGCCGCGCGGAGAACAGGCAACGACGGTGGGAGGCGACGCTCGGCTGACGAACCGGGACCTGTGCTCCTTCAGAGGTCCGAGTTCAGCTTAGCTTCATTGAAATTTCCAGAACTTCTTCCATCTCCGCCAAATGAAGAAAAAAAAACCTGCATTACTTCCCTGGATGTCAGCGTTAATTACCAACTCACAGCACAGGAAGAATCCTCTAATTAAGCCCCTTAATATGATTAACACGTATCAATTAGAGGACTGACAATTTGCATAATGTCTAATGTAAGCACATTGTTCTGTACTGTAATGGTGCTAGCTCACCGTTTCCTGCGCTGCTGATGACTGATGGCTCTGTGCTTATCAAACAGAAAACCTCGATCTGAATCCTCACTTTACTAAAACCTTTACCCCCTCCATCTCTGATCCTCACGTTCGAACAGAAACTCTTTTCCTTGGCTAATAATGGGTTGGATATTTCACAGAATGGATCCGAACAACCGATTCTGTTTCAGGGAATCCGTCAATCATTTCCAGACAGACGCTAGCCTCAAACTCTGATTTTCTTGATTGTAAAAACCCAACATGACTCGATTAACTGTTAGCTCTGGATAAAATCAGACTCATACCATGAAATCGAGTTATATCGCTCCAGTCTGACCTGGAATCAGGAACTAAAAGAAGGTGTTTCAATGGGAGCGTGACTCTATGCTGATTTTATGGGTCATTCAAGCTGCGACAGAGTGAGAGAGAGCAAAACTTTAGCTCAGAAAGACTAATTAATGGGCGGCTCTAAGTGATGTATTTAGAAGGAAGCTATAACCATCAGAGGTGGAAAGAGTACTAAAAAAATTGTAATTGAGTAAAAGTATCTTTACTTTGCCTAAATTCTACTCGGAGTAAAAGTAAAATTACCCATCTCAAAATTTACTCAAGTAAAAGTACAAAATTACTTCATTTAAAATGTTATTTAAGTAAAAGTTACTTAGTTACTTTGAGTTATTTAATGCAAAAAAAAGGATGAGTCATGAATCAAATTGACCATAAGGTGTTTCAATCAATTTCAAGGCGTATTTCAGTGGACATCCACACTTGCAAAAGATCAGCTGGGCTAAAGAACATACTTCCTCACAGCACAAGGACAGCCACAACCTGAACCATGAAGTACAGACCATTTTCAACCCTAATGTCCAACAGACATCATGATAACTAACTTACCGCCACATTTTTTCGTAAATAAAGCCGAAAGCTCCGTTTTGCTGGGCAGGCACATGTTGCACTGCGTTATCACATTGTTCCCTTTTGTGCGTTTGAAAACAAATAATCCTTCCAAATATGAAAAAAAAGGTTTTTCTGACTTTCGTCTCCAGAATATGTTTCCTCTTCAGGCCTTTCCTCATCCATACTCCCTAAGTTGT
>NW_015150795.1:146803-154489 GCF_000732505.1 Cyprinodon variegatus
CTGCAAAAAATGAAATATGAACAGCTCATTTTTCTCCAAATGAGTGTATTTAACTTTGATTTGAGCAGGTAAGAACATTTGATGATGATTTAAGTTAAAAATAATTTAAAAAACGCCCGCTTTATTTAATTTCAAGTGAATAATATGCACTTATCTTATTTTCAGGAGTAAAATCCTCATTCCAATGACAGATCATCGTACTTATCTGCTCAAATACACAGATTTTAACACATTTTTAGATTTTTTTTTGCAGTGCAGAGCCAGAACACGCCAAACACTAGACAACAATCATGGCAGGAAAACAGACAGTCCAAATATGCCTGGAATGAAAGTGGGTCAAGATGTACCGTCAGCGTTGTCTGTGGAAAAGAACAGAAACACACAGCGGGGTAGGCAGGAGTTTAAATAAAGTGTTCCTTCCTTCACCTCTCCTCCTCCATTGTGCTTGTTTACACTGCCCCATGGATGTGCCGGCCATTCCTCACTTCATCCCGCTTAGAAAAAAAGCAAAGCGACGCACGGCGCGGGTCAGGAGTTCAGGCTCTAGATCAGCGCTGGCATTGTGTGCTGCAGGTGCTGTCAGCTGCTGCAGGGACAGCCGGCGATGGGAAACACACACGGGCAGAGGGGAGCGTCTCTGCTGCCGCTCCGAGGAGCCACTACAGCTGCTGACACCCCCCAAAAAAAAACAACAACTGAGAGCTGTCTCAGCTTGCTTTGCACACCACATCTGCAGAGAACTACATAGCAGGATTTCACCACACGCCGATCATCACAACGATGAGAAATAAAGAGATAAATCATGATCTGATGCTTTTCTTTAAATGACAGAGCAGAAGTTATTCCTACACTGCAAATAAATGATCAGAAAATAAGTCAATGTTTCAAAAACTAAGTGTCTTGGCTTGAATTTGAACAGTTAAATAAGAGGATCGATCAATGGAAGAAAAATATTTTTTACTATTTTTAAAGGCTGCACTTTAAAAAAAAGATGAAATTGTCCAGAGAGCCGTTTCCAAACGAAATGTCTTTTTGTTTTACACTTAAAAACAAAATGACAAATAAAATCTAAGTCTATATCGTTTACATCAGGATCGTCAACGTTGCAATTTTACTTTTATCAATAAGTTTATTTATTTTACCCATTTCAGACATGTTTATCTACAGCTGTCTAAGTCTTAAAATAAAATAATTAGATATTATCATTTTGAAATTAAAGAAAAGGGTTCTTGATTTTGTTATTCTAAATGTAAATCATCTAATTTTAGTGATAAATTGTCTTATTTACGTGGTTAAATGAGGGAAAAACACTTTTAAAGAAAAAAGACCTAGATTTAAATATCTGCAGTGAAATAAAGTCATATTTAACTGTTAAACTAATGTTATTTAACTAATGTTTAACTAGTAAACTCCCCAAAAAAATCTAAAAATGAATTAAACAAATGTATATAAAAGTGCATTTGCCCTTAAATTGATGGTAAATAATATGATCAATGTCAATAGAATCAGTATTATTGCCTTTAAAATAGGAGAATGAAAATATTTTCTTTTTCTAAATGTAAATGATCTTATAATATTAGTAAATTATCTTCTAAAGTGTTTTAAACGAGGGAATATACATGTTTTTTAAGAAAAAAACTTATATTTAAATTTTTGTAGTGTACAGTTGATGACATAAATGCTTTTTTAACTTTTACCAGTAAACTGCAAAACAATAAGAAGACCTAAGAAGATGTAAACATCTCTTAAAATCTCAAATTAATTCTCCCTTCATTTGAGCAGAAAAGTTAAAGAGTATTTTGGCGCCTAAAATAAGATTTTTACATAAACTGAACCTGGAGTTAAACTAATGAAGATGCTTTTTAACTAATTTTCAGTATGAAAATCTTATTTTATCACAAATTAATTTACTTACCAACTCAAATTAAGTGTAATGTAACACTTTTTGCAGTGTGTTCAAGTTCTATTAATAGGATTAGTGAGTTTTTTTAATCTGTAGCTGAAGCAAAAGTGTTTCACAGAAGTTTTAAACTCTTAGTTTGTTTGCATGTCTCTGAAACGCCTCAAGAGAAACCAGCTGATATTAAAGTTTAATCTCTACAGGAAACTGGAGAACATTTCTGTGGTAAAAATTGTTTAATAACTGTTTGCACACTGCTGTTAATGACAGGAATTAATTCCAAACTGCTGGATTTCACTGTAAGGTATAGCAGCCTTCTTTCAGCCAGCTGACAGGCAGAGCGCAGCTAACAGGTGGCTCAGTCTATGTTTTAATCCGATGGAGAAAACCTCAGTGACTGAAAGGGAGAACATAGAACCCTTACACTTAGATTTAGACAACTTTTACTGTCATTTTGTATACACAAAATTACGTTTTGTACAGCTTTCATGACATTTCCAATTCTTTAAGTGTGAAAACATGTTGCAAAAAAGGGCATTGATATGGTCATTCAGAGCCTTAAAGATATATATATATATATATATTTTCCAGTAGCCAATTTGTCATCAAGTTGCCCTGGTTCCCTAGCAACTGACGCAGACCTCGTTAGCCCGGGCGACGTCTGAGCCGGTATGGCTCTTGTATTTGCGGTTTCACTCATGCCTGAGGTAGGCCAGTAAGCACTAAGGACCTTGCCTAAGGGTCTACCTGGATGTCCATGCCGGGAATCGAACTCACGATCACCTGTACCGGAGTCGTCTAGAAGAGCGCAGTCCTAGGAACAGCTAAGATACTGCACAGAACCCTCAAACTCCCAGGCTTCGGGTAGAGGACCCCAGCTTGAGGATGACACATACCACCCCACGATGGGGTGAGAAAACAGTTTTTTTGTTTGTTTTATATATATAATATATATATATATATATATATATATATATATATATATATATATATATATATATATATATATATATTATATATATATGGTGCAATTATTCAGTGTTTTCTATAATTTATGTGATGCGGAAAACGCTGAAACAGAATGGAATCTACAATGAAATCTCTTAGGATTTCCTCGTACAGGCAGGACGTAGCAATCTGGGGGTATTTTGTCCTCTGCCGACTCCTGTATCTGCTGTTTCCTGGTAACCAGGTCAACCATGGAGATGAGATGAGCAGAAACTGAAGTTCTCCAAAAAATCTGAAACTGGTTCTAAAGTTGAGGGCAGAACAAAACTCCATTTATTTATATTAATCTGGAGAAGAAATGTTCTGCTAGCTTTGATCAGCAAACGATCGACTGGAAGCGTTGGAATCCATGGACGGCCACTAACGGTCAGAGTCGCAGCAGAAACAGGCAGAAGCTGCTGCTACTGGAAACACGCCTGCAAACTCATCAATGTTAAACTACATCAGCGCAAGCAGTTAGTTTATCTATAAATTACATGATTTGGAGCTTTTAGAAAACAAGTAAATGTTGCTTTGAATGTCTGATAATTAGAAGATTTAAAAATAAGACTGGATCCTGTTTAATAGGAAGGTTGGAGTTTATAGGTTTGTTTCTATAAGAGACTTTTATTGTTAACTTTGACAGAAGGACATTTGTTTAATGCGAGATTATGACTTTGACACAAATAATGTTTGTGTTTTATATAAAAGGATGACTCTGCTTTTAAATCCTTTAGAAAAGCATCTTCTGCAGAACATTATCTGTTATTTTCAGTCATTTTATAATCGCAGGCTTTTCAGGATTTGGTTAGAATGAAAATATGAAATTTAGGAAATAAAAAACTAAATAGAAAAACTGGAATAAGGATAAAAATAAGAAAAGAAAAGAAAGTCAATGTAGCAAGAAATGCCTGAATCCTATAGAAAAGAAAATTATGTCAAATTTAAGATTTGTAATATTTGCCACGTTGTCCAAACCGGAGCAGATTTTGATCCTTTCTGTCAGCAGAGGAACATATTAATTCTGCTCCTTTGTCGTTTGGGGAAGCGTTTGTTTAAAACAAAGACTTCTTTCCTCAATAAATTGGACCTTAAATTCACCCAATTCTACTAAAAATGGGACGAATATCGAGCAAATAGTGGGAAGAAAAAATTAGATCTAAGGTTCTGAATCAGGAAGCGTAAACAAACAAAAATAAACCAAAGGACTCAGTGCAGACTGATTAGTCCCCTGCGTAACGACGGGCCCCTGATGTCCTGCAGGGGCCCTGATTAGCAGCACCCTGTGTTAACAGTTTGAGACGGGAGGCGGAGGTCCGAGCCGCCGCGCTGCAGAGCCGAACTTTGGATGAACTCCCATGAGCTACAGGGAGTGAAACATCACCCATATCTGTGTCACCCCCCCCCCCCCCCCTTCAAAAAAACACAACAGAGCGAACAGAGACCCCCTCCCACCTCCTCCCCTGTTGCTCTCTCTCCTGAGGCTGCGGCCGAGTCAAGATAAACTGCCAGGCTGGGTGGGAAGGGGAGGGCAGGGTGGAGTTGGTTAGGCATTAAAATAAGCTCAGTGCCGGATGACGCAGGGATACCCGCCATAAGAGCCGCCGCCGTCCCCGGAAAAGGTCAAGCATGTGCGAGCGTAACGACGGAAACCTCCTTTATTCTCATCCTCCACCCGTTCTGTTTGATTTCACGCACTAATGAGTGTGAAACACGGGCGAGAGCGCGGCTCGCCGAGCAAACCGGGCACACTTAAGCACCTCCACGTCTCATCGCCGAGGGTTTATTTCCTCGAAGAATAAAGACTCCATCAACCTGAGCAACCTCTATTTCCACAAAAAATGTCACATCTCTGTGTGTGTGTGGATTCAGGGAGCGGAAAAGGCTCCAGAAACACGATTTACACCTTATATGTTGCATCTCTCCAAACAATTATTCTGCTGACACAACCGCTTTAATAGAGAGACGCAAAACCTAATAGAGACAGACGTATTCAGCAGGCTTGACAGTTAACTCACAAGGGGAAGACGGCGGCGCGTTTGTGACAATCCGGCTTCCATATTAAGGAACTGCTTTTATTAGGGAACGTTGGAGGCTTCTGGTGGGAAGCTAGAAACACACACAGCTATCAGCTTCCTGGGCGCCGGTGAGAGCTCAGCCTGAAACCGAACGGACCTACCTGTCTTCTCTTTGATTTCACACAGGACGTTGAAAAGGGCCGGCTTCATTCGGTGACAGTTGAGAGCGTGTTTCCTGAAACAGAGAAGTGGCTTCATGAGTGAACCGAAGGGGGGAAAGCAGGAATATAAAAGCCTGGCTGTGGAGCAGAGCTCAGGATTCATGTTTGTCTAATTAATACAAACTATATATCAATGCTTCACTTCTGAGGGAAAACCTTCTGCAAACACCTCCGACACTTTCTACGTTCTAAAACCGGTTTGTCAAACGTCGAACCCCGTCTAACGTCTTAGTAATAACCGCTTTATTAACTCAGACATGAATGACATGTTAGCTAAAGCTGGTTCCAGTTTGTCCCTGTGCTCTGCGGTTTGACTAAAAACTGTGTGGGGGAATAAAATCAAGAATAATCAGCTTTTTAATCTTTTTTTTTCTACAAAAAAATTTTAAATACACTATAAGAAAATTAAAGATCAATAGCTGTATAAATACTAATGTATGGAATAGCCAGAAAGAATATATATATATATATATATATATATATATATATATATATATAGGAAAAAACATGACAATTATCTAAGTTATACCTTTGAAAGTTTTGTTCAGTTTAGAAACATTAATGCATGTTATAACAACCAACAGAACGATCAATGAATGCTTTTTGAAATACTTCAATTTTAGAGTGACAGGTGTCTGAGTATCAAACAGTCACTAAATCTATTTTTTATATGATTTATAAGAAATAAGTTCCAATAGTATCTTAACAAATGTAACTACCAGCCTGTCACCATTTAACCCTGCCTGTGGAATAACGAATGTTGCAACTTTAA
The DNA here is from genome assembly GCF_000732505.1 of Cyprinodon variegatus. Taxonomy (NCBI): domain Eukaryota; kingdom Metazoa; phylum Chordata; class Actinopteri; order Cyprinodontiformes; family Cyprinodontidae; genus Cyprinodon; species Cyprinodon variegatus. The sequence continues at coordinate 152,702 of NW_015150795.1, forward strand.
AACATATTTAGGTAAAACAATATTTATTTACTTACTTTTCTTTCATCTAATTTATTCTATCTTTTTTTGTTTGTTTTTTTTTGCACTTGAGGTGCTTGCTTTCCAAATACCGTAACTCCTCCAGCTTTACTCACTTTTAAAGGGAATAATATGGATGAAATGTTCAAAATCACTTTGATTTATATTAATATTTCTATATATAGACTACATTTTTATATGTGGTTATATTTCAGAAATTTAAAGTTAAAATATTTCCTAAATGAAGCCACTTTTCATGTGTCGCCACAGAAATTCACTAAAACTTGAATTTTAACTAATTGGTTTTCTTGGCGCGACCGGGATTCGAACCCATTTCCTCCGAATTTAAAACTAAAATTTAATTCACTGAGCCAAACACTGACTTCACACCAATAAATGCCGAAAATACAATAGTTATTTTAGACATCTATTTCTCCTTTAGGTATTATTTTGTGAATGAGCTCATCTTAATAATTTCTTAATATTTTTTTTGTTTTTAATACGTTGTTCAAATTTTTATATTTTATATATATATATAAATGTGTTTGGCTGTCTTTTAAATACGAGTTTTCCCGATAATTAAAGAATTGTTGCTCTCTTGTGAGCTCACCTGGCCTGGGCTTCGTCCAGACTTTGGTCCGTGATGGTCATGATTTGCTGTAAAATGTCTCCAATGTCCTGCTTCCTCCCGTCGCCGTCAGCTCCTCCGGTGCCTTCCTGCAAATGCTGCGGCAGACCGGGGTGCCCCGCCATGCCTACCCCCGTGTGAGAGTGCATCAACCTGGGCTGCTCGTCCATGTCTTCGGCCACCCTTTATTTATTGGGATTAATTTAAATCGGAAGCTCCCAGGCTAATTATTTCCTGCAAAAAAATATATAAAGTAAAAAGAAGAGGAGGAGAGAAAGATGCTGGGGAATAAATCCCGGTATTTGCTGTGGTTCTTCTCTTCGTTTGAGCGTTTTAGAGACGCTCCGCCAACATGGGGAAAAAATGAGCAAAGGAGGCGATAGAGAGCGGAGCCTCAGAGCTGCTGCTGCTCTCAGCTCAGCTGGTGAAATCTGATCACAGAGACACACAGCTGCTGTCAGATACTCCCCTGCATCCAAACCTCGCTCCGGCTTCCAACACAAGCGCCCAGGAAAAAAAAAAAAAAAGTGGCCGTGAGAAATAAAACAGCAGGGATTCTTTTTTTTTTTCTTTACTTCACTCGCTCCATCCTCTCGCTTTTTGTCATGTTAGGTTCAGCCTGAGCAGGCGGAGACGTCGGGAAGAGAGAGCGCGCGAGACTCGGGCTCCGCCCACGCGGCGTGATTGGGACACGCGCTGGATTTGGCCCCACCTTGAAAAGCACCGAGATCATCGGAATGTAGGATACAGAAAAGACGCGCTGGTCGTTGGCCGCAGCCTGCAGATCAGAGGCGTAGCCAGAAAAAATAGAGACCCAGGGTCAATCTACGCTTCCAGCAGGAACAAGCAAAACATCCATACTTTCTAAATGAAAACAAACTATATTTCCTAACAGCCTTTGCTCACAAATTGATGCATATATTTAAACACCCATGTATCTAGATAAAAGGTATACCCAGTGGGCAAAAGATGTCAATTAAACATCAATTTGACATCAAACACCGATATCAAATTGTTATCAAAATTTGGTCAAAAAACATAAATCAAATTGACATCAGTCCTTTGACATCAATTTGATGTATGTCAAATACTGATTTTATTTATTGTGGAAAAAATGTCGTGAAGATGGTCCAGCTAGAAGA
>NW_015150795.1:155235-158561 GCF_000732505.1 Cyprinodon variegatus
CACAATGCAAGAGGGACAATCAGGAACTAGCTGTGGGTGTAGATACAGCCAAGGCAGGGAGGAAGTCGGGGTCAAGTTTGTGCTACATCGGAGGATTCAGTTGGAAAAAAGGTCCTAGCGTTGTTGCGCACCTCACTCCTCTAGCTGGTCCATCTTCACGAGTCGTTTTCCCGCAATTGCGGTCATACAAACAAAACAAGCCGGCAAGCGGATGTAGATTTGACCAATCAGAGGCCTCCTGTCTGCGGTGCAGCAGTGTCTGCGGAAGGGGGCGGAGACGTCTCTGCATTCACTGCGACACCTACGCAAACAACCTAGTTTCAAAATATAAAGGCTGATTTAAGGCTGATTTATACTTCGAAACTAGGTCGTCTGCATAGGTGTCTCAGTGAAAAAAAAAAAATTTCCCCACCCCCTCCGCAGACAGTCGGCTGCACCTCTCCCAAATTGTAACTGACCGCAGACAGTGCCGCAGACAGGAGGCCGGCTTGTTTTGTTTTTATGACCGAAATTGCGGAAAACAACTCGTAAAGTTTGACCCGCTAGAAGAGCGAGGTGCACGAGAACGCTGACACCCTTTTTTCACATGGATCCCCACTCTTCTTCTTTTTCGCCGCCATGTTCCTCCGTTGTCGGACAAATTGCCCCCACTTCCTCATCGCCTCTGCTGCATCCAAACCCACAGCATATAGCTCAGACAATATTGAGCATAAATCAAAAACGTCTGCATCAAACTCACTGCTACACACTGCTGCAGGTGTATAACCAGCCCTTAAATCAGCCAAAGCTGCTACCTGTGACAGTAAATAACTCAAGGAGCTCAAGAAGTAATACAATGTTAACTACCTAAATGTAATTTTCTATTTCTTCAAACTGTAAAATCCTTGCAACAAACTAAATTAATAAAAATAATAAAAATAAAATGCTTTCTTTAAACCAAACTACGATGTTCCTCTTATATTTTGCAAATTTATGTTGCGCTGCATAATGGTGTTTTGCATCTAAAGGCTAACGTTTCCTGTCTTACGTTCATTGTTTCTTTAGATTTATGGCCTAAGAGAACAGTAGACTGTGGTTCAAATTGGGCGAGATTTCATATAACCAGGCGGTTTATGAAAATTTTTTTGGGCTGGAAAACGTGAGTCATTGACATCTGGCAACCTTGTTTGACGTTACGCAGCAGCAGTCACTGTCGCGTCCATGTTAATAACCAAAACCCATCGTGTGATGCTTGAAGATAGATCGGTTAATCTACAATATGTATTCCTATTGTGTTTCACATTTGAGACTCACACATTAAGAGTCACTAGTCCAAGCCTGCTTTTATCAATAATAACTCTGCATAAAATTGATATTTCAGTGTACCAATATCCACATTTAATGAATTTTTAAGTTATTATTAAAGTAGTTATTTATCTATGATTTCACTGAAGACTCCTAGATGATTGCAGAGACAGATCATTTTCTCTTTACCCCATATAATACAAAATCTAGTTATGAAAAGAGCATGAATTCTGTACTTATCATCTTTAATGTTAGTACATTCATGTGCATAATTAATCACAGTGTTTCTGTTGTAAAGTAATTGTTAATATATGAAAAACTAAAATTTTTAATAAGTTGAACATTCCCCTTGAGAGTATTACTGCTGCCGCCTTCTCTATTAGAGAGAAAAGAATGCTAGGGGTGGCCAATGATTGGCTGAGGAAGGCCATGGCCACCCCTGGCCCCCCATCTAGCTCCACCCCTGCTGCAGATCAGGGAGAGAGGAGCAAGAGGAGACCCTCAGCTGGAGCCCTCACCCCCTCCACAGGAGGACATTTAATCTCCTCTCTGTGCCAAGAAGAGGCACACCCATCAGAGCTGTTGGCCAACCTCCAAATTTGTTATGATTATTAGATTGATAAAACCATGAAGATGCATGGCTTAGAAAATCGATCAACTAACGAGACACAAAACCGATGAAAAACACCTCCTTGCTTCTAATAAAAACAATATTACAGACCATTCTGCAAACAGGGAGGCTTGCTTTGTTTCAGTAGAGCCTGTTCATTCATTTCCAGGTATGTTGCAGGGCTACGCTTGGCTGACTTTGGCAGGGTCCTCCTAATGTAAGGCGGTGACCCATGTTGAGCAGCCAAGCAGCAAGACCCGAGTGTGTTTGGCCAGGCTGAAAAGTGCCCTTCAGGCCCAGCACAGCCTCTCTGCCGCTGCTGCCCTCCGCCAAGAACCATTCAGAGGGAAAGAGAGAAAAGAAGGAGGAGGGCTGGATGGAAAAATATGCTCCAGTGTAGAACGAAAGTCAATGCCCTGCAAATCACTGGGCTGGATGTAACTACACATATAAGACAGGAAACGCTGCTTTTCTTGTGTGGGCTGAAAGCAGCATTAATGCATGCGGCTGAGACTTTCGATTATTCTAAACACAATGATGCTGTTATTAAAAGTTATAATAAAGGAGGCGTGTCCAGTGATGAATGTTCCAGATCCATCCCTACCAGCTCCACCTCTGACTCCAGGGAACAGAGCAAGTCCAGAAGCAGCCAGCAGGGGGCTCTTTGGAGCTGCCACCCTTCAAACCTGATGCAATTGGAGCAGTTTGCTCATGAGGAGTGGACCAAAATCCCTGCTGAGACGAGCAAAAGTCTCACTGACATCTACAGGAATCGTTAGGTCGCAGTGATTGCCTCTAAAGGTTGTGCAAAGAAATATTAGGTTAATAATAATAATAATAATACATTTTATTTAAAAAGGCGCCTTTCTGGACACTCAAGGTCACCGTACAAAAGCATAAAAACAGCTTCAGAAAAAATAAAAACATTTAAAGTTAAGGGTACCACCGTTTTGTTTGGGTATCTTTGATTAGTTTATTTTATAAATCATTGGCAACGTTTGACTTTCATATTTTTGATTATTCATCTATTTTTTTCAAGTTTTACTGTGACCATTGTGGGTTTTTAATTCATTAAACTAGGGGGACCAACAATTCTGTCCAAGCACCTCTTGTTTCTTCTTTATGTACTACTTTTTATGATTTTTCTAATCCTTTTAGGTAAAAGTAGTAACCTCTGCAGTCATGAGGTGAAGTTATTTATTTTTTGTATTTTTCTCTTTCAGCTCTCCACCTAAACAAAGATTTTGGTTTGTTTCACTCTCAGATTATCTTCTGAACTGTTTTTTCAAGATATAGCACACACATGTAGTTATTGTTCTATTTTTACCATATGAATAGGTTTTTATTAAAGTACACAACTTTATTCAAATACTGGACAAATAAATAAATAAAATGATGACATATCAAACCTTAAAAAACCTTAATAAAACCT
>NW_015150795.1:159957-161606 GCF_000732505.1 Cyprinodon variegatus
TTTACCTTGAGAGTTAGTTTTTTCTGTTACATCATTCCAACACAGCCTTTCAGAAACAGAACATCACAATTAGAATCACAGCAGTCGGAGGTGTTGCTTTGCTACTTGAGGACTTTGGCAACATGCAGTAACTGCTCTGTTTAAGAAAATCTGGAAGAAGATCAGTGACCATCAGTCCAAGCATGTCGCAACTAAGCAGAACAGCTCGATAAAGATGGAGGAGCATCTTTGAGTGGCCAGAACAAACTATGGACTTAAATCAGACTGAGACGCTATGGAATCAACCTAAACAGGTTGCGCAGCTCCAGCTTTAGCTCTATTCAATTCAATTCAGTTTATTTCTATAGCGCCAATTCACAACACATGTCATCTCAAGGCACTTTACAGTTAAATCATATCATACAGTCAAATTTTTCAAAGTTTTCTATCTAAGGAAAACCAGTTGATTGCATCGACTCATCGACTCAAAAGCAATCCCTCACACTAAGCATGCTTGTAGCGACAGTGGAGAGGAAAAACAGGAAGAAACCTCCAGCAGAACCAGGCTCAGTGTGAGCGGCCATCTGCTGAGGCTGAAGGGGTTTCAAGGAGACAGAAGCAGAGATACAGAAAGAAGCAGAGATAAGAAAGGGAACCATAAACCAGCTCCAGAGGCGGCCCCGTCCAGGAAACACACAGCCAGGCAGACAAGCTCCGAGCCAGCTCCCATGTCAGAGGATGAAAAGAGCACATCCAATTAGTCACAGTCAGAGAAACAGGACTACACTGAAAAAGAGACCAATACAAAGATGTAAAAACCTCTTTGCCAGACTTTGCAAGCACCAGCACAATTAATGGGTTTAGCAGGAATTACTTATTTGTCGGGTTTGCAGGTTTATATGTAATCAGGATATTTTTGATACTAAAATGTGTTTTAAGATCTGATTGAAAGCAAAAACCGAAGAAATCTGGAAGTGGGGTTGTTCTTACCTTGTATGTCATGTGGCGGAATACACATTTGTTATTTCAGGTATAAAACTAATTTCTAAAAGTGCTTTTAAAGTACAAAATACCAATTCTGTAGTAATTATACATATCGCATTCTGTGATGTATTTGTTCATACCACAATATTTTATAGGAATTTGTTCAATTCAATTTAGTTTATCTACATAGCACCAATTACATTTTTTGTATCATATATTTATATCATTGTTCAGGCATTTAGGCTACGTGTCTCCAACAAATAAATTTGTGTCATTCTGCTAGGCTCACAATCCTACCAAAACACCAAAGCTTCTGTTCTCATGTTGTCACTAAATGTTTCCGAGTTTTTTGTCACAACCTGCAGCATTTACCCCATATTTATATAATGTCTGAGGAGGAAGAAAGACCATCACTATTTTTATCCTCTTATCAGCACAATGAGAGCATGTAGGTGAAGCGGTTTGCCCTGAGTGCTGTGCACCACTGAGCGTTCCATCATGCGCGATAATTTAACCCAGCACAGTGTTATGTGAGGATACTTTGGCAGGTGCACTCGGAAAAAATCATTCAAGCCAAATCCAAACTCTGTGTATTTTACAGAGAACAACGTAAACAAACTAAACTCCACAGACATTATTTAGAAATATATTATTATTGCAAATAATGACACAATTAAAATAAATTC
>NW_015150795.1:162370-168455 GCF_000732505.1 Cyprinodon variegatus
TGTACAGCTCAGAGTCCCAGTGTTGCAATCAGATTTTGGCCTATAGCTGCTATCTGGTCTTTCTTACCACAGGCAGTCAGTGAGAAAGATCACAAAGATGTGTTAAAAAATAGTAAACCACTCAACCTCCATCAGTTATTTGATTTTTAGAGAAGTTTGTTCCGACTATGCCTCCAATTATTACGTTTCTATTCTTAGTTGCATTACTGCCCTGTTTAGATCTCTGAAAAAATGTAAAAGTCACTGCCTAAAGTAAAATTAGTCTGTGATTGTGTGCCCACATCCAAACAATTAGAGCAACCATCTGCAATTTGGGCCATAGAGCTACAATACATAGAAATCTGGAGTGGGGAAATATAATGAGGTTTTTACTTGAACTCTGCCTCACACCGCTTATTTAGAGTGTTTTAGATTTAGATAGTGCTGATATCTCTACTAGAAACGAAAGCCAGCAGTCAGTGCATATCAACTTAGAGTGATTGTAGTTAAAACATCATCAGTTAGACATCCAGTAATGTGGGTCCAATACCCTGTTATTGTTTGTTGTTGGGTTTTAAATCATAGCAGCCAGATGACTGACTGAACATGCAGTATTGGATTAAAAAAGGTTCTGTGATTTGAAAAGGTTCTGAAATCTGATAAATCATCTTATCTTAAAAGTGAGAGTTCATTTAAAATGTTTGGTAGACTAGAATGGACTCGGTTTTGGTTGGGACTGATTCAGATACTTCATTTTGGCAACCATTGAAAAAAAAATCCGTGTTGGTCTGTGTTTGTAGCCGCTGTGTTGTGACAAACAGCCAACAGCATTCAAGTTTCAACCAGCTGTGGCCTCTAGGGATACTAAAGCTTGGAGTTACAGGTCTCGCTCCCCCTGCGGGCTAAAAATTACTCAGAGCTGGTTTAACGTAATCCATTAAATGTTATGGTTCTCCCCTTTGGGACTTTGAGTTTTTAGTTTTTAGTTATCAATAATTCGGTTTTGTTGATCTTTGGTTTATTTTCCATTTTATGTTTATTTAAGCGGTGTTAAGTTACTCTCTGTTTCCCCCTTGTGTATGTATCCTTTCCCTAGCTGCCCGTGTCCTCACTAAGACTAAGAAAGTAGAGCACATCACCCCAGTTCTAAAGTCCCTCACTGGCTCCCTGTATCTCAGAGAATAGACTTTAAAATACTTCTGTTAGTCTATAAATCTCTGAATGGCTTAGCACCTAAATACATCACAGACTTGCTATCAGTTTATCAACCCTCCAGACCACTCAGGTCTTCTGGCTCCAGCCTGCTCTGCAGACCTAGAACCAGAACTAAACATGGAGAAGCAGCATTTAGTTCCTATGCTCCACTTATCTGGAACAAACTTCCAGAAAACTGTAAAAGTGCCGAAAGCCTGAGTTCCTTTAAATCAAGACTAAAAACACATTTGTTTAGGATTGCCTTCGATTGTTCTAGTTAAACAGTTCAACTAAAACATATTTTCTTTAGTCCAACTGCTTATAATATTCTTTTTTGTTTCTGCATTTTTTATTTATTTTTTCCTACTTGCTTTGATTCTGTTTTATTTTCCTATATTTTAATCATGCAAAGCACTTTGCATTGTCTTTGTACTGAATTGTGCTATACAAATAAATTTGCCTTGCCTTGCCTTGCCTAGCTCCCTTCTAGTCTCTTCCATCCACACCTGCTCCATATCAGCTGTTTACCCCAGTCTTTGTTCTGTCTCCCATATATACTCCCCCAGTGCAGTTCTTCAGTGCTGGTTGCGTGTTGTAAGTTTCTTCCTCACCTCTGGCTCCCAAAGTGAGTTTTCCCTGATGTTTGCTTGTTTTTGGTTTTCAGTATTTTTGGGTTTTTGGATGTTTGCCTCAGTTCTTCCTCATTAAACCTACCAGAACTCATCTCTGCCTCACTCTTCTCTACATTTGGGTCCTCAAGCAACCTGACCCCCCACGTTGACATTAAATCATTGTCGATAAAGCAGGAAGCTGTCTCCTGAGGGCTGGATTTGCCCAGCCCTGACTTAGATGGTTGAAACCTGGACAAAATTACTAGCATTATTAGTATAATTTTTGAAAAACATCAAGCTTTTCTGAAGCTTTTTGAATGGCTCTGACTGTAAACCTGTGGAAGACTCATAGATTATGCTTTAAAACACAGCCTGTACAGAAAAACTAACTTGTTTGAATAAAGATAAACAGTTTTATCCAAGAAGGTGATCAAATATGTAATCAGATTTATGCATGAAGTTGGCCGACTTCTACTAAAAGTTGGTGGTACTTTTGTAACCTGCTAAGGAACACTTATGCTCAAATTAATGGGTTCCCTCTAATTAATTCATCCTTAAAAAAAGAAATCAATGAAATATGGATTAGAGAAGATCCAAGTCAGTTGAAGACACTTTTTGTGTATTTCATGTTCAGGTCATTATAAAAAATAACAATAAAAAAGAAAAATTGAGGCTTAAACTCATTACCATAGTTGACATTTGTGCAAATAATGATAACATATACATTTTTACAGGTTAATCTTGGTTTTGTTTTAAGAAGTCTTGAACAAGTAAAATTTCTAACTACTTAGCTCAGGAAAAAGTTGATCCTCTTTTGCAAACATGTCTGAATGCATTTCATGAAGGTATTCTTGGTGAAACTATTACTGAAACATAAAAATCACGAAGCTGCTGATTTTCCTCCAAAACATACAGCTGGAAAAGCACCCATTGGAATTCCTCTGTACAGCCATTAGCATATTTGAGTTTGAGGAGCAGCGGCAGTGACATCTCAGACTGTCTCCCCAAGCCTCAGGTGGAGCTGCAGTGCTATCTTGGAGCTAGTGACTCTCTCTCCAGGAGCTCCTGCAAAGCACTGGCTATGTAAATTGGGTGCAGAATATGTATGATGGATAATAGCAAGTGTGGTAAGTTTCTCTGCCATCTGCTCAGCAGTAGAATAATGAGAATACCTGAGGGGGTCTCTGTTACACCAACATCCATATGACTGCCCAACATCTGCTAAGTTATGTTAGCAGGGGCGTTTAGAAATCTAAATATATGCCTGGTATTTCAAGGCTACATAAAAAGCCAGGCAAATCAAAGGACTGGTGGTGATCTGAAGCAGTTCACTGCCTACTTGATGCATGATCAGCAACTCACTGGTGATAAAACAAGAAATACTAATTGATTTTCTGTAAACCTGCAATTTGTCTCAGGAACTTTAGCGCTGTGGTATGGAGGGCAGAGCTGAATACATGAATTTTCTATAGCATGATGCCCCCTTCCCAAGTGGGATTCTGTGATCACAACTAATAAAAGTAACTACTGCAAGCTCTAACTCTAGTGACAAATATGACACCCCTGTGTGGGACACACCAGCATCTGTGGCTCTCTCTGCTTTGTTGAAGCTCAAGGACAAGAGCAGAGGAGGAGGGAAGAAAACAGTGCAATTATCATTGTCTGTAAAACATTTAGGATAAGTTTCTTGACAAATAGTCTGACTATTAGTGCAAAAGATTGTAACAAAGTCCATTTATAGGACTGGGAGGTAGTAGTGTGACTGCATCATTAATGGAGTAAAGACCAAAACCTCCAAATCTAAAAGGAGTTTTTGAGGCCAAGACCAAGACCTTACCCTCCAGGGCCCAGACAAGAGTTTTTGAGGCCAAGGTCAAGACCGAACACTCTGAGATCAAGACCGGACTCTCAAACACTGAGACCGTTCTATTCAAGGCCAAGACTGAGACCGGACTTTCCAAGGCCAAAAACCAGACCAAGACCAGACCCCCCAAGTTTAGGACTAGACTCTTCAAGACCAAGACCTTACCCACCTGGGCCCAGACAAGAGTTTTTGAGGCCAAGGCCAAGACCAAACACTCTGAGATCAAGACCGGACTCTCAAACACTGAGACCGTTCTATTCAAGGCCAAGACTGAGACCGGACTTTCCAAGGCCAAGACTCAGACCAAGACCAGGCCCACCAAGTTTAGGACTAGACTCTTCAAGACCAAGACCTTACCCACCTGGGCCCAGACAAGAGTTTTTGAGGCCAAGGCCAAGACTGGACACTCTGAGCTTCAGTAATCAAACTTAAAGTTCTCTGCTGTCAGACTCTTATCAACAGTGTGTTCCTGTTGTCAGTCTGTTATCTATTTGTTTTCCAGTGTAGTCCTGTTTCTCGGATTGTGACTAACTGGATGTGCTCTCTTCATCCTTTGACATGGGAGCTGGCCGGGAGCCCATCTACCTGGCTGTGTGTTTCCTGGACAGGGTTGTCTGTGGAGCTAGTTGACAGTTACCTTTTGTGTCGACTCTTCTGTCTCCTTGAACCCCAGTCGGCCTCAGCAGATGGCCGCTCATACTGAGCCTGGTTCTGCTGGAGATTTATTTCTGTTAAAAGGGAGTTTTTCCTATCCACTGTCGCTACAAGCATGCTTAGTGTGAGAGATTGCCTTCGAGTCAATGAGTCAATGCAATCAACTGGTTTTCCTTTAATAGAAATCTTTGAATCTGTTTGACTGATTGAATTGTCTCTGTAAATTGCCTTGAGATGACATGTGTTGTGAATTGATGCTATATAAGTAAACTAAATTGAATTGTCTTGCTGTACTGGATATCTTGAGTTCTGGTTATCATTTAAAATAGTTTTCATTGAACATTTCCTTCTCTTTTATTTGTACCTAGGCCCTTATTAACCCTGGAACAAGACAGCATCTTTTTAAAATACCCAAATTAGACAAATTTCATTGAAATTATCCCAACAGCGAATGCTGAAACGGGTGGACAGCTGTGAGGAATGACCAGCAGTGACGACAGCTGGATTTACACCTGTTAGCGAGGTGACATTAAATCCAAGACACTCATTGTGACTTTTAAGCAAATACCTTTATGTACAGCGGTCAAACATTTAAGCAGCTCTCTTTATCGTCTAGATCCCTCTACAACAGCCTGATGTCCTGTCTGTTTAGATTTTTGGGATGACAATCCAGAGTACATTAGTGGTTGTGAAGAATTATTTCATAATAATCCATTTTACAGATTTTCTTTTTCTACCAACCCTGTTTCAGATTAAAGCAAATGTTACATGATTAATTAATTGTGATGAGCCATATTCTTGGAACCATTTCAGTGGTTGTTGGGGTACTTCTTTCCACTTCTAGTACGATACCCATAATATATAGTCTTCATGTGTCCACACATGAAGACTATAAATTAATCTGACCAAACGATAAATACTGGTGACAACATGATGACGTCTACATTTTAATCTTTATTTAAATACAATTCTGACACATTCTAGAGTTTCTTCAAAGGATGGCATGTGCTATGTTGATTCTTGAACATTGACATTAAATGACCTAAATAAAGCTTGCAGGGCTTTGGATGTTTTTCTTGACTCTTTTCTGACCTCCTAGATGAGTCATTGATGCTCGAACAGGGCTGGAGCTAGAAAGGGCCAGGGGTGGCCATGGCCACCCTTCATAGGCCACCTCTGTCCACCCCTACAAGGTGATTTGTTGTTCTCATGTGGATGTAAGTCACTACCTCCCTGACAAGCAGTTACCCTCTAAACTGAATGGTGGCAGCAGTGATAGCATCAAGTAGAATGTTCTAAATTATTTGACATTTTAAAGGTAGATAGACATGTTATATGCTGATACTAACAAAGACCAAAACCCAGTGGATTATGATAAAGTACGGCTATATACTCCAAGCGTCTATCCTGATAATGTTTTGATCATCCTTTTTGAGCCTAAATAGAACCTCAGCACCCGGTGCAGTGAGCTGCCATCTACTGGCCGTACCACTGAACTACCAGGAGGCCAGATGGTGGCCATGGATGCAGCTACTAAATAAGTCCTGACCGTACAGCAATGCCTTGATGCAAACTGACATCTCTGAGGATACGGCTTAAAGTATTGCTAACAACAGAAGATCTATTAGCAAGGACTTGTACTTTTGTATCTGTTATCTTCACAGCAACATGACAATGCTTCCTGAGCTTTGGCTCCAGCTTAAGGCCCCGTCCACACGAAGCCGAACCCTGGCCTAAATGCACACATTTTTTTACCAAACCAGCCTCTCATCCATACGAAGCC
>NW_015150795.1:168660-174209 GCF_000732505.1 Cyprinodon variegatus
CTGCTCATGCTACTCACCCTGCTGTCGGGCTTACAACAGAATCTTCTTCTTCTGGAATATCTCCAGGAAGAACAGAGCAATATCGACGACATAGTTCATCACCTGAATTTGACTTAACCACGAAAATGGTTATAGTGCGCATGCCCAACATTTCGTCGCTTATTTTTGCTTTGGCACCACAGCGCCACTTACAGGCCTGCAATGCATTTTGCAGCGTTTTCAGGCATTCGTGTGGACGATCCCATTTATTTTACGTCTCCGTCTTGGAAAACGTTTTGGAAAATATCAGTGTTTCGTGTTCGTTTTGACTTCGTGTGGACGGGGCCTTAGTTTTCCCAGAGCAACTCCAGTTTTATCCCTCTTGAAATCAAACATCTTGTTGCTCTTTTTTTATTTTTTTTCTACACTGGAAATCCCACCCTCACTCACCTTTATTGCTTCAGCTTGTTAACAAATTGTACACATACCCAGTGACGTAATCCTGTTTACATGATGTTATGGTTATACACAGAATGGCTATATTTACTAACAAACTGAGCTAAAATAAAGCTTAAAAGAAAAAAATTACAAACACACCAGCAGAAGGCTGTTAATTGTCATATCAAATGTGTGCAATCAGAGTGAGTGTCAGGACTCCTGTTTTTGTGTTTCTGTGTTTGTCTCTCTTTATCCACCAGGGGGCGCCTAGTTGTGGTCCGCCTCCTCACACACCTGCTGATGGTGACGGAGTGTTTGCCAGTTTAGGGCACTCTAGTCAAGCTGAGTTTTTGTCAACCTGAGTTTAACTTCTTTTTTGTCTTTGCCTCTTGGCAGAAAGTCATCCTACAAACTGGATTTCTCGGAGCTTCAAACTAAGCTGGGGTTCAAACAGGAGGTTTGGATCCACTTTTCCCCAAGAGATCTTTTGAGCTTCTCACTGAGAAAGGGATTATTCTCCACGACAACCCGTTCAAGTACCGCAGGAAATCTGAGTGGCAGTTCTCCGTTCACCAACTATCAACCGCATTCTGGGTAAATCCTCTTCCGCCCTCCACCGAATCAGACAAACACTGGAACCACGGCACACAGACAGGAGTCAAGGATTCAACAACTTCTCTGGAAACCTGAGTCGGCAACCAAATCCTCTTCTCCAAGTTCAAGAGTCATATTCCCCACTGAGCCTGAATTAACCGCTGTTTCTTCCCCTCACTTTACAGCTCCAGTTGAGCAGTGTTCAGAGCTACACTTCTCCCTCTGCTTTACTTCTTCAATTGAACCCATTAAACCTTTTCCCTGGTCTCTCTGAATTGGTTTCTCTGCATGTGCTAAATTGCATGATTTGTACATATACAAGCCGCACCGGGCTATAAGCCGCAGGTTTTTTATGTTTACACACAAACTGTCTTGCGCTCGCAATGTCCGTCTTTCTCGCTGTTGTTCTGTCTGGTACCACTCGCGGTAGAAGTCTGTTTCCGGAGGACCTCCGCATTCCCACGCGCGGCTACCGTACTTGTGTGTTGAAGCAAATGTGACATCAACATGGTGGATGGTAAAATCCATAGATTTAGGTATTACCCTAGTGGCCGTTAGCTGTAAAAGTCCACAGATAAGCCGCATTGTTATATAAGCTGCAAGTTCGAAAAATGGGGAAAAAGTCGTGGCTTATAGTCCGAAAATTACGGTACACCAAAAACCTTGTCTTTGTAGCATCTGCATCTTTTGTAGCATTGGCGAGTTTCGATAAAGCAGAAATTATCTTTAAAGTTACATATTTTGCGTTCTGGTGATCAGTGGAAACTCAGCTGCTGTGGTTCTCTGGACCTCCAAAGCTTTAGTTATGGTTTTCTAGTGTAAATATAAATAACTGTTCATCATTGGTCAGACTTTCTCCAAATATTCTATAGAGCATTCTAGCAGGTTCTATTGAGGTCAATCTATGAACTCAGGCAGCCTGTTGGCTGGATAATTATTTAAGAAATGTATTTGAATGGGTTTGTTTCTGAATAAATTAAATCATCATTTCAAGACAGGTTTTTGTAGCTATTCAGGTTATCTTTGTTTGATTTTCAAATGTGTTAGATGTGACAAAAAAAAAAGCAAAAATGCTTTCTTCATGATTTGTACCTTCCCACATTGGGACCAGGACTTTTGTTGACATGTTTCAAGGATCATCAAAGGAAACATGAACAAACTCCAATTTATAATCTCATCAAGTGAGAATGGGCCAGAAAGCGACAGATCCAACAGCTTGCATCAAACCACTGCAGACATTCAGCAGGACTGAAAAGCCTCTGCTAGAACAGCGCAGAGGACGAGTGGAGGACAAAGGGACACGCAGAGACAGAGGTGGGCTGGTTTCCATGGCACCTGAGAATGAGAGGACCTTTCTGCTCCAGGCCCCGGGTCACATCATGTGATGAGTGTCTGCAGATAAATCCCCCCTTTCATCCTGAGCGCCTTTTAGCCTGTCTGCACGAAAGACTAATGGAACAAATTCATACAGTTCCTTTGATTGTAATAAATTAGGACTTAAAGCCAGTTCATGTGGTGTCCTCTGTTTTCAAACATTCAACAGAGATATGCATACTCATCAGGGCCAGAAATAAGGCATTCATCTGTGGCTTCTAAAAATTAATTTAAAGAGGTTTATTACCGTAGGTAAAAACCCCCAGAAAAATAAGATAAAATCATTTTATTTGTAGATTTTTCAGAACAAAACAGGCTCAAATTTATACAGAGAAGCTCAGTTGTATTTTAATTCTATAGCTGATTATTAGAGCTATAGTAAAACAATTAAATGGTGGGTAGCAGTGATGCCTTGTAGCAAGAAGTTTCCGGGTTTGATTCCCGGCCCAGGGAATGGAGTTATCATGGAGTTTGCATGTTCTCCCTGAGCATGCGTGGATTCTCTCCAGGTACTCTAGCTTCCTCCCACAGTTCAAAAGACCCAGAGTGCAGGCTGTGGGGTTCAACCCAGGTACTTGCAACCTTTTCAGAGCACAAGTGCACTGCTCTAACCACTAGGCCAACACTCTCCCTCTGAAAAACTCAAGAGGATTTTCTNGGCTTATAGTCCGAAAATTACGGTACACCAAAAACCTTGTCTTTGTAGCATCTGCATCTTTTGTAGCATTGGCGAGTTTCGATAAAGCAGAAATTATCTTTAAAGTTACATATTTTGCGTTCTGGTGATCAGTGGAAACTCAGCTGCTGTGGTTCTCTGGACCTCCAAAGCTTTAGTTATGGTTTTCTAGTGTAAATATAAATAACTGTTCATCATTGGTCAGACTTTCTCCAAATATTCTATAGAGCATTCTAGCAGGTTCTATTGAGGTCAATCTATGAACTCAGGCAGCCTGTTGGCTGGATAATTATTTAAGAAATGTATTTGAATGGGTTTGTTTCTGAATAAATTAAATCATCATTTCAAGACAGGTTTTTGTAGCTATTCAGGTTATCTTTGTTTGATTTTCAAATGTGTTAGATGTGACAAAAAAAAAAGCAAAAATGCTTTCTTCATGATTTGTACCTTCCCACATTGGGACCAGGACTTTTGTTGACATGTTTCAAGGATCATCAAAGGAAACATGAACAAACTCCAATTTATAATCTCATCAAGTGAGAATGGGCCAGAAAGCGACAGATCCAACAGCTTGCATCAAACCACTGCAGACATTCAGCAGGACTGAAAAGCCTCTGCTAGAACAGCGCAGAGGACGAGTGGAGGACAAAGGGACACGCAGAGACAGAGGTGGGCTGGTTTCCATGGCACCTGAGAATGAGAGGACCTTTCTGCTCCAGGCCCCGGGTCACATCATGTGATGAGTGTCTGCAGATAAATCCCCCCTTTCATCCTGAGCGCCTTTTAGCCTGTCTGCACGAAAGACTAATGGAACAAATTCATACAGTTCCTTTGATTGTAATAAATTAGGACTTAAAGCCAGTTCATGTGGTGTCCTCTGTTTTCAAACATTCAACAGAGATATGCATACTCATCAGGGCCAGAAATAAGGCATTCATCTGTGGCTTCTAAAAATTAATTTAAAGAGGTTTATTACCGTAGGTAAAAACCCCCAGAAAAATAAGATAAAATCATTTTATTTGTAGATTTTTCAGAACAAAACAGGCTCAAATTTATACAGAGAAGCTCAGTTGTATTTTAATTCTATAGCTGATTATTAGAGCTATAGTAAAACAATTAAATGGTGGGTAGCAGTGATGCCTTGTAGCAAGAAGTTTCCGGGTTTGATTCCCGGCCCAGGGAATGGAGTTATCATGGAGTTTGCATGTTCTCCCTGAGCATGCGTGGATTCTCTCCAGGTACTCTAGCTTCCTCCCACAGTTCAAAAGACCCAGAGTGCAGGCTGTGGGGTTCAACCCAGGTACTTGCAACCTTTTCAGAGCACAAGTGCACTGCTCTAACCACTAGGCCAACACTCTCCCTCTGAAAAACTCAAGAGGATTTTCTCCAAACACAAAATCCCAGTACATTTCAAACCAAACAAGACCCTTAGACAGAGGCTAGTGCATCCTAAAGACAAAAAACCAAAACCTATGAAGAGCGGAGTGTTGTATGCAGTCTAGTGTAGTAAGGAATGCTCTGATTTTCATATTGGAGAAACCAAAAAAACTTCCTCTGGACAAGACTCAGCTGTCCATTTAAACCATAAGGACAAGGGACATTCTTTTGAGGACCAGAATGTTCACATTTTGGACAAAGAAGGTGGTTTGAAAGGAGTGTGAAGGAAGCCATTTATGTTATGAGAAAAAAAACAACCTTAAACAGAGGGAGTGGACTCACATTTCAGCTTTCAAAATCCTACAACGCAGCGATAGAGTTGATTCCTTTCCGCTATCATCTAAACCCCTATTGCTTTGCAGGGGACCAAAACATCACGCCTGGTCAGCCAGGCCAACAATCACCCTAACAACACCTCTTTCAGAAGCATGGGCCAGTATCAGGTATTGCAAGCCAACAACGACCTCAATGACGTCCCATTACTGAGGGGTGGACCTGTTTCTGGTTCGGTATTCTAAGCGATAACAAGACTTTGTTGGGCTACTATATAAAGCTTCGAAATTCATGCTAATCCAGATATTTCGAATTAAAAAAGCTTCCTGGATGGGAAGCGAAATGTCTTCAAACTTAAAAAGCAAGTCCAGTGGGTTTTTTTTTAAAATCTTTTTTGGAAAAACTATGATCTGGATGACTAAGAATCTTTACCAGCATTAAGTAATGTAGTTTTGTTAATCTCTGTAAGGTGGGATTTGCAGAGGACAGGTACAAATTAGAGTCCTGCACGGGTCGAGTTTTACCAACCTGCACCTGCCCGAACCCGTTAGGATGACGGGTTCGGGCATCTTCAATTCAAATCCGAACCCAACCCGACCCGTTGATATTTAACTTGCAACCCGACCCGTTAACACATCAAGTAATAGGCTATAGTACGCTGCGCTGCAGAACAGCGCAATTAACACTGCAGCAGACATGTATGCACTGACTGTGGCCTTTTTGGAGGGAAGCCCACACTGCCGGCAGGGCTTTAAGCTACAACAAGGGTGACCCCAGT
>NW_015150795.1:175810-177331 GCF_000732505.1 Cyprinodon variegatus
ACACTTTAAATTAGTTTTTATTTTCATTTAATCTTATTCCAATCAAATGTCCATGTCTAACATAAATGCCTAAATCAAAGGAAAAAACAGTAATTTGGAGAAGAAATCGAAATACTTATAGTTCTCTTTTTTGTAGTGTGATTAGTTGGCAGCACTTAAAGGGACAGAAGCTGCTGAGTGCTTAGAGACCAGCAGGATCTCTTATAAACCTGAACTCCTATAAGCGCATAATGCTTTCTTCTTTTTATCCACCTGTATTACCTGAAGCCGGAATGAAAAAGTGTAATGGATTTTCTCTTGAAGAGGGTTTAGAAAGTTGTTCTTTCTCAAGAAGAGCCTGGAGAAGACTCTTAAAGTCTGCAGTTGTGGTTCTGTTTCTCTGTTTCTGGCCGCCACATGAGGGTGAGCATTAGAGGAAGATCCATGGCACAAGCTTAACTGAGCAGAGCGAGTGCCAGCGGAGTACATTCAGGAGGAGGTCTGAATGGATCGATACATCACAGAACAAAAGGGGGACTGTGCTTCGGCAGGGGCCCCCACAACAAGACAGGCCCATTGCTCAACTTCTGTCATAGTAGTGTATCACAGGCATCGCACAGGCACCTTTTTAGAGCTGGGGCCCCTGGTTATGGAGCAGGAACACAGACAGATGTGAGGATGGGAGGATAAGCCAGCAGATAAACACATAATCCTGCAGATAAAGAGAGACACGGTCCTCTTCCTTACACTGCAGCGATCACTACAGCTTTAAAATAATTTTTCACATTTACACCTAAAAGTCAGAATAGATTTCATAGCTGTGTTGCTGATTCCTTAAAGGTGTTAAATCAATGCAAATACAAATGTTTTATGCCCCAAAGGAGCTACACCCACAGAAAGTTTTGCATGATTGTGAACTGGAAAGATGTGAGGTGTTTCCTCAACATTTTTGAAAACATTTAGCATCCATACTCTGACTCTGGCCTATGCAGCAATGTTCAGTTAATCTTCCAAAGCAGGAGAAAACTACAGCAGCAGCCATTAAAAGTGGCCCTTCCCGGTCAAACGCCAGCCGAATGGCAGCCCACTTCAATGCAACTCCCAGCGAAATCCCCTTCAACTTCCAACCACTTGGGTGAGTCCCTTATTCTTCTGGGCCTGCATATTTCCTTACACTGATGTAATCATTTCCCTGAATTACAGGGTCTGACCAGGAGATAACGATTCACTTTAGATCAGGGGTGTCAAACTGGTTCCAGAAAGGGCCGTGTGGCTGCAGGTTTTCTTTCCAACCAAGCAATAGCACACCAGACTCCATTCATATCATCAAGTCATCATGTTAAGATTAGACTCACTTGATGAGATGAATGGAGTCTGGTGTGCTATTGCTTGGTTGGAAAGAAAACCTGCAGCCACACGGCCCTTTCTGGAACCAGTTTGACACCCCTGCTTTAGATCTTAATGTCCACAAATCATGACATTATTGGCGGCTGCTTGGCCGAGTACTGGACCAGACCGTGCTCTGACAGAGCAACCAAACCC
>NW_015150795.1:179230-182313 GCF_000732505.1 Cyprinodon variegatus
AAGAACAAATGCACTTATTTTAAGAAAAAATTACTTATCTAGATTTAGATTTTTTGCAGTGTGCCTGTCCGTTTATTGGTCAGTCCAAGCTCCAAAGCTCCTAACATTTTATCACACTAATATAAAAGTACTATTTTCTAAGGTATGCGAATATGTATATTTATAATATCAGCAGAGATACAATGCTACGCTATTTGGCACAAAAAACAAATACATTTGTGATGTAGTTTCAGATTGAGTTAAATCTCCTCACGGTGTCCCAGTTCCTCCACCGTTCCTCTAATGTGTCCCTTTCTTTCTAAGCTCAAAGCAATTAATCACATAAATTGGGAGCTGCTCTCTGTCTGCCTCCTTAAAAACAATTCCTGATGCATTAAGTCTTTAGCAGGGGAGAAATTAGAAGCTTGATGAGTGGGAACCGAATGCTGAGGCAAAGCAAAACGGCTATTCAGCGGATTGTTTTAACACTTCTTCAGGAAGGTGTTGAAAATCATCAAACTCTCCCAAAAATACGAATAATGTGGTGAAAAAGGTGAGTTGGATATATCAGTCAAATATCTATGGTTGGGAACTTATAGCAAAGATTCATTTCATGATTTCCTCCCAGCTGTTTTCACTGCGCACCGATTAATCCGCGCTATAAAGAGGCCACTGACAGCTTTGGTATGGAGCTTATTTTGTTCCATTATTGATGCAGGCAAACAAAACAGTTTTTGAATGAAATAATAAAAAAGAAAATGGATCCAGAGATGAAATATTGATTTAATAAAAAAAAGGATTTAGAGTAACTCTAGTCTTTTTCTAAATTTCTTATTTTATTTAATTTTTTTCAGATTTAATTATTTTCCCGGATTTTATAGTTTCAAAATGTATCTTACATTTCTGTTTTTTAAATTTTGTTTTCCAAATTGCATCCCTTCTGGGGGCGGAGCAGAGTTTTCTGCATTTCTATTGGCCTGCTGGACATTAGCAACCGCATTCCTATTGGTCAGAAGCAAGTGTTTGTATTAAGCTAGAGGTGCAGAGAGTGTGATCTGTGAAAAGCTATTTCAAAAGAACGCAGTTTTAAAGGTATTTCCAAAAATAAATAAAAAAAATGGTAAATCTGTAAAAAAAAATATATATATAATTTGAAAAAAGACATTTCCAAATCTAAGAAATAATTTTTGGAAAACATAAAAATAAAATCTTAAAATATAAAGACTTTCTTTCTAAAAAGTAATATTAGAACTTAGAATATATAAAATCTGTATAAATATTTTTTTTAAATACAATTTGAAAAATAGAAGATGTTAAAGTTACTCTCAAAAACTGTATTTCAATTTTCTTTTCTGGATTGCGTGTTTTTTTTTCTTATTTAGAAAACCTATTTGAACAAATAATGGAGCAAAATCCTCTCCATACCTTCTTTTACTGCATACACCACCAGCTGGTTGCCCTTTGACCTTTTCACTTTCGGGACAGCGACCCCTTTTTATCCATGATGTTAACCAACCGACCCCCCGATGAGGATCTCCTCTTTAGCTTACATCCAGCATGTGTATCTCCTGTGGTTGTCGCCTGCAGGAAACATAAATGAAGTTTTAATGAAGGCCGGGAAGAATTAAAAGGTAAATGCTGACTCAGCGTTTTGTCGACCGGGCAGATCCATTGACCCTGAGGGACCAGGAAGGGGGGAAAATTGAGAAATGCTTGTTTTAATGCTTATCCAATACATAGAGCCTTTACCTCCAGATGAGGCTGGGCAATCAACCACTAATCCATTAGACAGAGACATTTTCTTTTTCTTTTTTTGAAGACTGACGCGTTATTGTGCTGCTGTCTGCACTGGCTCACGTTCAAGGTTAACCTTTTAGGGACGCCTGATTGTTGTTAGAAGGTTAAACAACACATTAACATGCATTAAAATATTAAATTATGGCTCCATTTACTATATGAGAGAAAAACAACAACATAAAAAAGGCTTTTAAAATTATGAAGGCAGTTGATGAAGTGGGCGGTTTGAGGGGCTGAGCGGAGAAAGCAGATTTGTGGAAGTTTGATGGCTTTCAGAGAGGGACTCTGGGTACCTTTATTGGGGCAACCTTTAGTTCGATGTTAATGAACTGATGAAGAGGTCAAATGCTGAGGCGTTTAAAATCATCTGGTCAGTACTACGGATAAGGATTTTCAGGATCACTTCCTGGTAAAGTCCCGATGCTGCTTCCATTCTGTCTGTGGTTTTATGTCTGCTGCATCACCAGGGAGCCATGCGATTTGTGCTGCCTTTAAAAATAAAGAAAAAAATGGTCTGTGCGTGTTGATCTACTGACTCTGTGGTTTCCCTTAATTGGTGTTCTTCACCGTTCAGAAAGGCTTTATCTTCCTGTCTCTAACTTTGTCAAATGATCGGCTGTCCTCAGGCGTCCCCAACAGCTTGCAGGGATGAAAAGAGGAACACAAAGAGCAGCTGAAACGCCACTCATTAAATGTTATGAGGTTACTGCTTTTTTTTTCCTCCAGAGCATTAAAGTTGGCATTTACTTCAGTGGTATAATTTAGTTTTATCACAATCCTTTCAATTGTTTTTATGTTTAAACATAATGTCTGACCTCAATGTTGATTACAAAGAATTATATCCAGTTCAACAGTTCCTACACTGTGAAAACTAAGTAATGTTTCGCTTAAATTAGCGCATTTGCTCTTGATTTGAGAAGCTCAATGCCACATAATGTAGCATTGAGCTAATGTTTTTTTTCCTACTGTTTTACAACTGTAGCCTACTGTACAGTCAGTGGTGGATTTACCATTAGGCAAAACTAGGCAGTTGCCTAGGGCCCCAAGTTCCTGGGTTCCAAGTTTCTGTTCCATGTATGGTTAATACAGCTATTATTTGTGCACATTATTTTATTTTATTTCAAAAAAGCTACTAGCACCACATCTAAAAGCAGCGAACTCTGCTCTCCAGAGCAAGTAGATTGGTAACCCCGCCTCCTGCTCTCCTCTCTCTTGTCTGCTGTCATGATTCATGCAGCTATTATTTCATCCAAATGAAAAATGGAGAACAGATAAGCAGATCATGGCTTGTCTACACGACGCTACGG
>NW_015150795.1:185102-186691 GCF_000732505.1 Cyprinodon variegatus
CAAGGATTCTAGCAGAGCAGGATTTATGTTTGCAAAAGTCTTTTTCTTCTCGTTGGCCTTTGGTCAGAGATTTATCTCTTAAAGTCAGTTTTAGATGAAGCGTTTGAGCTATTTAAAGCTACAGTTTGTGCTTTTCAGTAACATCTAACCACTGATCTCTATTCACTAGATTGCTGAATGCCTGTTGCACATGGCACAGGGGCTGTCAAACTGTCACGCAGCACTGACGTCACTGACGCAACGCTACGTGACATATATGCCCGTGCGCATGCATGCATGATCGACAAGCCAAGCTTTAAAACTTCATGGCCGTCGTAGAGGAGAAATATGTTGTGAATAATTTTGTGAATTGGCGCTAAATAAATAAACTGAATTGAATTTAAAATCCTGCCCGCCATGTCGGTTCTGTCTGTTCCAGGGCATTAAGTAACAAAAAGTTATTGCCACAATGTTTCTTTTATGAAAGAATTGTTATTGTCCTCGTATTTATTTAGGGTTTTTCTTTATCTCTTGTAGTTGCTAACTTCATATCTATTACTAAAAAGCAGGATTGTGATTGATTTTTTTCCACAGCCCTCATTTTCACTTAAAAATAAAAGAGCAGACATTTACTCCTAAAACTAGAAAAGGTTGTAACCATAAATGTCAGGTAAATACTGTAAGAAAATTTTTGTGTTTGAAAGAAAAAAATAAAGATGCAAAATTTAACTGGAAAAAAAATTGCGTGTGTGCTTTTTTAAATTGTATTTTTCATTTACCAGTTGAAGATAATGATCATTCCATAGATATAATAGCAACCTTTAAGCTATACCGTCTCAGTGACGGAGATGAAAACACAAGGAGAAACAGGAAAGCACGCAAATTATTGCACTTATTTTAATTAATCAAGTGATTAGAATTTATTGTGCGATTAATTGATAATTGTGACAGGCCTTCTCAAGACTTGAGACTTGACTTGGACTTGCAAAAAATGACTTGTGAACATGTCTGGCACTACAGCATCGAACAGTGATGTTCTCATTTTCAGGGGGACTTTTACTTTGACACACACTGGCTGTTTCATAGCATAAGTAGATTATTGGAACATCACATTGCATAGTCATCAATGAAGTCTATAAATCATGTAATATAACATATTATACAAATCCATCACAATAAAATGAATGTGTTAATGGAGCATAATAATACAGATGTGCCAAAAGTGCTAAATTCATTATGAACATGTAATATACATGTATTGACTACATTGTTATGGTAATTACATATTACGGTACATATAATTTCAAGATTTTACATCAAGACTGAATTACCAGTACATGTCTGTTAATTTTATAGTATTTTTCTATTTGCAAACTGTGCATGCATGATGCCATATACTTTTATGGTGCGTCTGTTCATTAGCCTTTAAATCTGACATAGGTTTACAATAGATCAAAAGTAACCAATTAAAAATCAGCGGGTCAGAATAAAGAATATCATCAACCAGTAAAGGTCCGTATATTCTCTTACTTTAAACAGAATTTAACATTAAAATATATGAGGTGTTTATGCATGTTGTGCATTGATAAAAAAAAACAAAAATTTTTCCA
>NW_015150795.1:191161-192203 GCF_000732505.1 Cyprinodon variegatus
CAAACATCCTCTAAATGTGCAGGGTCATCTTTGAGCACGCCATTTCACTTTTCTTTCACCAGTTCACACTAGTTGCATAAAACAACAAAAATAATCATTCACTAGGTTCGTTTCACACCGTTGGTTTAAAAACAAACATTGCATGTCCGTTAGAGGAGGATCTTATAGGCATTTTTTCACAGAGAAATAAATATTAATAGGAAAGAGGATTCCACAACCCAGTTGACAGAATATGAGATTTATTTGTTTTTAGTTTGTTTAATATGATCATTTAATTTTTATTCATTTATTTTTACAGCACATCAAGAACTAATGAAGCTATTTTCAGATCGCACATAAATAGATTAATAAATTCCGTGGAGGGAAAGGAATGGGTTAGGATTAGGATTCACACGGTAATAACAACCTACTGAGCCTACTGGCACAATCTGAAGCCATTCTATGGGACTGATAACCACTAATAACGATCATGCGCAGACATGCGTAGCACTAAGGGTACTCTGGCCTGACGGGGTAAGCTGAGCTGACAGAACACCGGCACTCCGGACGGCTTTACCATATTAACAGGAGAAGCGGCGCAAGTGAAATTAGACACTGCCGTCGGAAAACATTCGATAATTTAGAAATATTTTAAATCAGGTTGGGTCCAGATTAGCCAGCAGGTGGGTCCGGATCCGGACTGTGGTCCGCTAACCTGTGACCTCTGCAATAGAGGAAAATTTATGAAACAATTTAATAACTCCACAGAGCTTCAGTTTGTAGACTAGCAAAATCACATAAATTGGCAAAATAACAGGCAACGTGAAATTAATATTTTGCATTTTGCTCATAGTTACAAGAATCTGATTATTTGCATTTACTATACATACATGTATGTATGCACAAAGGAACACAAACACACACACACTGTCCAGTGATTGAATACCTTTAATATTATAACTTCCACATGTAGTGTGAATTCACATTTAAATATACATATATATATTTTTTTCGTCGATATAACATAGATTGGGAAAAAAAATCGTTCCATGAAAGGGGGACC
>NW_015150795.1:193444-195259 GCF_000732505.1 Cyprinodon variegatus
ACTCTTAAAATAAGATAATTGGATAATATGCACTTGAAATAAGACAATTCAATTGTGTTTTCTTATTTTAAGTGTAAATTGTCTCGTTCCATTGGCAAAATGTCTGTTTTACCTCCTTAATCCAAGAACAAAAGCGCTTATTTTAAGAAAAAATGACTCATCTAGATTTCAGTTTTTTCTGTAAGCTTGACCTCAGTAATAGTACTTTTTCACATAGGGTTTATTTCTTTATTTTTTTCTCACTTGCTATGAAGGAGCTTTACAGGTGGAAAAAAAGAGTGAAAAAAGTAAATTAGTTAAATCAATATTTTCTCCTTTGACCGAAACAATTCGCTTCCCATTAGTTGTTCAAGAACTTTGGCCTTTTCTTACATTTCTCAAACTTTTGCTTCAGAACTCGCTGCTGCAAGTCTGGTTTCCACAAGAAGGGATGAATTGTTAAGATGTTTGTGCAGCCGTACCTGGAAAGGCCTGAAGATGGTAGAAAATCTGGTCTAGGTCCCATGTGTGGAGAGCATCACAGCTGTGGTGTGACAGGTCCTTGTGCAGACCCGGCTCTCGCAAACACACTGAGGCTGCTTTTAATAACACCCAACCAACACCTCCTCCAAACAGAAAAAAAAAACAACAAAAAACAGAAAGAAACAGAGAATGGAGCCAGGACTCTGGAGCCAAGTAGCTGTTACTGGAATTTTTCTGGCCTAATTTGCATTAATAAAGAGGCTGTTCCTTGTCGGAATGTGTTTTATCCAGCTCAAAAAATCCCTGGGCGATCCCTCTCAGCAGAGCACTGGGAGAATCCGACTGTCAGAGCCGACAAGACAAATGAATCCTGGTGTCAGCGCAGAGTGGCTCCGCGCTGACAGATTGAGAAGAACTGTCCCTCTGTCGACAGGCATGCTTCATTTTCAAATTAATAAATCTGAATAAAATATTTTACCCTTCATTATGAGAGCTGCTGCTGTGACAGCTTTGCTGAACAGGGCTGGGACGGGGGAGGGATGGGGCTGGTGATGGGGGGGCTGCCAGTGAAAACAGCTTGCACCAACTCCACCTGGGTTTGAGCGGTGTATTTATAATGTTTGCATGTGTATGTGTGTGTTTCTGTCTTGCACTCTTTCCTTTTGTGCACACAGGTTTTTTTTTTCCTCCTACTGATCCTCTACGTGCGCGTTTTTTCTCCCTGAGCCCCCGACGTTCTAACGAAGAGGATGGCACAAACAGAATTAGCTGGAGCCGCTGTGGTACAGCGGTGATAGATTCCTCACATACTTTTCCCTCACACCTGTACAGCCATATGGAGACACGTCAGTGTGGCAAAAAATAACTTTTCAACAGGACTTTTGGGCATGACATACACACTGGATGCGGCTCTGGTCTGCTCAAAAGAAACAACTAATAGATTCACTTTAGGTGCATATATTCTTTTAGGAGTTTTTACTTTTCCGCTAAGGAGTAATGTTTCAGCTCAATCTTTAAAAAGTTAATTTATGTGTTCATCTTTAGTAGAATTGATCACTGCATTGGTGTCTTCATGGGTCTGCCTACAGAATGCAGCTGATCCAGAACGCTGCTGCCTGCATCCTCACTAGAACTAAGAAAGTAGAGCACATCAGCCTGCTTCTAAAGTCCTTCCAATGGTTTCCTGTATCTCAGAGAATAGAGTTTAAAATCCTTCTTTTAGTCCATCGGTAAATTAATTACTTTACAGACTGACTCAAATCTACTCTTTACACCCAGAACCAAACGTGGAGAAGCAGTGTTTATTTATTCTGATCCAGTAATCTGGAATAAACTCCCAGAAAACTCTAAAAG
>NW_015150795.1:196342-197437 GCF_000732505.1 Cyprinodon variegatus
GTTTATAGCAGCCTTTGACTTAGCTATCAAAGCATTAATTAGTTTTTAGTCCAACTTTTCATTTTTATCAGTCATTTTATCATTAATGTCCTTTTTCAACTTATCTTGGCATTTTAATTATCTATTTTACTATTGGTACTTACTATTTCTTTTATTATTTAATCATCTTCATGCCATTGAAATGTGTTTTATTGTTAGGTTTAATTTTTTTTTCTATATGCAGCACTTTTATGGTCTTACACTGAAATGGGTTATACTGTATAAATTAACTTCTATAAATTAACCTTTACATCTTCTGAAGTTGTTTTTTATTTACTTTTCCTCTGAAAATGCTTCTTCGTTATGTGATCTAACCAGTAGCGATTCTAGACCAAATTTAGCAGGGAGGGAGGAAGGACCTAATATTAGGTTTACAACAATGAAATCATGACGTAAGTTTAAAGCCGTAACATTATGTGATTATTGTCATAAAATTACAAGATTAATGTCGTAGAGCTACCAGAATAAAGTCATTACATCATGAGAATAAAATCCGAACATTATGAAATAATAGTTGCAACACTACCAGAGAAAAGTCGTGATATTAGTCATAATATAAAGAGAATTTTGTGATTATATTTTAAGATTAAAAAAGTAATTGACTGTAAGCTCTTTCAAAAGAAGCTCAGCCCCCCCTCCCCTGATGTTCTTTTGTTTTGTTTTTATTATCAAAAAAGTACAAAATATTTACAAGACAACAATAAAGAAAGAAAACAACTCAACCTGTAAAAACCTATGTTAAGAAGCAATAAGATTTTCTGTAATGTTCAGGTTCTAGAATGTGTGTGTATATGATCCTTTTGTTTTTTTTAATTGTTTGTTACCTTTGTGGGTGTTTCCTTTTTAGAAGCCATCTTGGAACCTTGCTAAGGAGGAGGCCCGCCTCAAACCCAGCTGTCTTATAGAGGGAGCCATGATGGCTGAACTTTGATTGGCTGTGGGTAAATTGAGAAGGCGGAGATAGCAGTATATAGGTGGACTACTGCCTGTAGTAAGAGTCTGATGGGAAATCTATGGTGGCCCTGAAGTGCAAACTGCAACTACAAATCTAAAAGC
>NW_015150795.1:198122-201359 GCF_000732505.1 Cyprinodon variegatus
TTTCATATAACCATGCTCTGATGGAAGAGACATAATAAATTACCTTTTGTTTTTGCGCCAACCAACTTTGCTGGATTTTTCCTTCCACACCACACCTCTTAGCGCAACAACCTAAACCTACAAAATGAAACCAAGCACACGATATACAAATAAATCTGAAGAATCTGTTAAAAAAAAAAAATTACACAAAATTATTAACCGAGGATCCAAAATCAATAGAAAACAAAGAACAACCTGACTCGAATTCTACATCAAACAAAAACTGCAGTTTGTGGGAACTTGGCTTATAACGCCATCAAAGCGTTGCCTTATGAAAACTATTTTTGTGTCTCAAAATACTCTGACTTTAATATTATTACAACTTTATTCTAATATTTTCCTTTCCTCTCGTGGATAAAAAAAAAAGGACTTAGTTTGGCATTAATACTCCCTCAGACTAAAATGTGACCTAAAGCCCTTGTGATTGTATCTCCATGTGGCTAAAGCTAAGTGCAGCCCCTTCATTTTTAATTAACTGTTAAAGGAAAAACAATTAATAAAAGGAACAAAATAGTTTCTCTGTAAGCAAATGTCATTTTAAGAAACAGATTTAGTATTAAGTTCTAAAGGAGCACTGGCCCCTGTTTGGTCCCCTGTCTTTAACGGCCCATTGCCAAATGCAGGCTGTGGCAGAAAGATAGAGCTCTAATGGAAAACTTTAGATCCGAGCATATGCATGTATTAAACGTCCTAGTTAAAGTCCAAAGTAAGACATGCATCAAAATTAAACATATTAGACATCCTCCATCTAGGCTAGCTTGAATTTTGGGCTAAAACTTTAAATTTTTCAGTGTTAAAAATCATATATAATTGATTATTTTTCCCTTTAGGACCAATGCATTGTTTTTAAATCTAAATTGAATTAAAATGAACTGAATTTTGTGCTAATCTATTACATAAAACCTCCACCCTAAAAAGCATGTCTAAGTTTGTAGTTGTGATGCTAGAGAATTGGGAAATAAACACTTTTGCAAGGCAGCGTAGGTATTAGATGAAAGATTGATGGGGGGGAAGACATAATTACTCAGGATAAAGAGGGAGAGAAACAAGTCCAATATATAAAAATAACACACAGGACTCATAATTCCTGTAATATTACCCCTCCAGGGTAAGAGTGAAAAGCATAAAGAAAACATGGTGGGCTGTTGCCACTCACTCATTTTAGGATGTGAAATTAATATGCAGCAGCAAACACTAATATGCCCTTTGAGGGGGGGCTGGCATATTGTGCGAGACTGTAAGCGCGTGAAGCTGCCTGAGGGTAAATTCCCGTGAATAACAGAAAGCACAACATTATCCGCAGAAAATTGGAGGGTTTTTATGGCGCCATGCATCCTGTCAGCTACATTTAATTCAGCCTTGATGCCAATATCTGCAACGGTTACTGGAAATTTCACAAATTGACGGTATAATGTAACACCCTGTGTGATCATGACATATTAAATGATCATGTTCAATGCTCTCAGAGAAGGGCTTTCTACTGAGATTGCAATGCAAAAACCCACAACATTAACACAAACCATATCACCATGCAGAACAATGCAGCAATCAAACATTATGAGTTGCACTTTTGCATTATGGGAAAGTTTCTGCAAACAAAGCAGGACAGCATTCATTTTTTTGTCTCTTTTTAATCAGTGTGCAAGAAGAAAGTGCTACCTTGCTGGTTAATTTGGACCAGATGACACGTGTATGTAATGACAGGCAGCACAAAGGTACGTTCCTCCTTATGTAGGCCTTCAATATTTAAAGAAGATAGCATTTTTTTTTTGTCAAGGCTTCAGCGTTGCGTGTCAGTAAAGCTTCTCAGATGTCAGCGTAGCCTGTGAACATCACATCACCAAAGATGGCATTTCATCAACTAACTTGATAAATAATTGAACACCATGTCTGCCATTTGAACCTTTAGTGACAACATCTGAAGAAATAGTCACAGTGTAATTTGTTTCTTATTTCTGCTGCCATCTTTGATTAGAGTTATCGCCTGTTTTTCAACAGTCCTGAGAACAGAAAGTCTGTAGATGAACCAGCATTTGTCATCTCAGTCTATAAGCCATAGTGAACAACAAAAGCTGTTTTACAGACCTTTTTTTTTGCCATGGTTAAATGTTTCAGGTCATTACACAATTTTTGGTGCTTGTTTTATTTTTGCAAGGTCCTTGGTTTGGATGTCATCTGCATGGAGTTTCCATGTTCTCCCGGTGCCTACATAGGCTCTTTCCTGTTACTCCAGTTTCCTTTTACGGTAGAAAAAAATGAAAAAAGTTTATGGTTATGTATTTAAGTACCCATTAAGTATAACTTCCTGTCCCAGGTGCCTTTTTTTAGTCACAAAAGGCCATTATGACTGCCATTACAGTGGCTTTATATAGCCGACTGGACCCAAGCATTAAAGAACAGCAACTAATTTAATTTATGTCTATTCTGGCATTTCATAATTGGTTTTGGTGATCTTGGTATTTCCAGTTAAAAGGTGAAGGCTGAGGTTTAACAAAGCAACCCCATTAATTAATAAAATAACTGTGATTAACCACATTTCTTGATCCTCTTCAGAGACTTGCAAATCCATTTTTGGAGGTATTTGGGACTCCAGAGACCAAATAGAGGGCCATTAACCTGGTGAACCTATACAGGATTGGCAGGAAATTACACCAGGAGAGCATCAACAAGTCATGCAGGAAGTCTCAAAAGACCCCAAAACATTTCCTTAGGCACGGCGGGATCCAGTTGACTCAATGTAGGGCAGAGGTCAAAATGTAGCAATTACCCAGAGAGAAAAATAGAGTCTATAGGATAGTAGGCCAAAAACAACGGCTGACAGAAGAACAACATGAGGGCTCACCTTGATTATAGACTTTAAGACAAAGTATTTCACCTAAAGTCTTTAGGTGAAAGGGACGGAAACTCTCTGCAGCAGGAACATTGGAGGATGGCGTATCTGCAACAGGAACCTTGGAGGATGGCATCTCTGCTGCCGGAACATTGGAGAATGGCATCTCTGCAGCAGGAACCTTGGAGGATGGCATCTCTGCTGCCGGAACATTGGAGGATGGCGTATCTGCAGCAGGAACCTTGGAGGATGGCATCTCTGCAGCAAGAACATTGGAGGATGGCATCTCTTGAGCAGGAACCTTGGATGATGGCATCTCTGCAGCAGGAACCTTGGATGATGGCATCTCTGCAGCAGGAACACTGGAG
>NW_015150795.1:202340-205713 GCF_000732505.1 Cyprinodon variegatus
GAAGGCTAATCATGTTTTGGGTGTACTATTCCTTTAAGGTTTGAGAGTGGCCTAGTCAAAGTGTGGATCAAAAGCGTGGATCTTATAGTAGCATCGGCTGTTCATGCTAATCAACTCTCCAATAAACTAAAGAGGAAGAGTTAACCAGTTACTAATAACTTTAGGGGGGGTGATTACTTTTATAAAACAGTTAAAGAAACTGGTGTTATTTTGTGTTTATTGAAGTCATTTTTCTCTGATGATAAATGTAATGATCTGAAACATTAAGATAACAGAGGAGATCTGTGAGAGGGGACATAGTTATATACCTCACTGTAGTCAGATCAGAACTGTTTAGATCCAAATGGAAGAACATATGCTCAAAAGCACAGTAATATTTAAAAGACATCAAGTGAGCCAGACCTGATTGCAAATTCTTGCTTCAACCATAGATGGATAGAAATCAAGTAAACAGAGCAGACAGGGAGTGACCGCGCTGCATTTGTGATCTTTTTTCCAGCTCATGGAGGTTGTTGGGATGGGGAGCAGGAGAAATGTGCCAACCCTAATGCCTTATGGCAAGTCAGGCTCGCTGATAACACAATATTTCATGTAGGGTCGGAACCAATAAAGAGCCTTTTCAACACCACAGAGATGAACAGGGTCTGACTGACATGATCAAAATGCCAAACACACACGCACAACAGAGACGAGAACACGGTAAAATCTCAGGGAGGGAAAAAAAACCCAGCAGGAAGAATGTTTAGAAGTTGCTTTATGATGAACAGATAGAGTGACTCATAGATACGCTTTTCATCTTTTCTTTGGCTACATCAAATAAAGTTAAAAAAAAGAAAGTGCATCCTTTCCTTTATAGAGCTTCACATATAACGACATGAGCTGATGATGCAGGTTTTATTTGAAGTGTCCAGCTTTTGAAGTTTGATGCTTTAGGTCAGGAGTCGGAAATCTCTGGCTCCAGAGCTGCTTGCAGCTCATTAGACTGTTTAACGCAACATATGCATAACATATTCATATAGAACAACGCTACTAGTGTAGGGAATATTCGTTTTAATGACGCATTTATTCAATAGGTTGCAAACTATGGGATTTTCTGATGAAACTTTCCATAAAAACATACATACCCTGTTGAAGAAAATGCATAAAACCTGAATACAAATACACTTTTATGCTTTGATTTATCAATCAAAACAAATCTCATCTAGTAGGTGTAACAAACACAAGATGCTTTTTCCGTCTGGCTCTAAACAACAGCAAAATGTCTTTTAGGGCTGTAAAGTTTTCTCTCGCCTGTCTTAGAGGATATACAGGCTTTTGTTTTTACAATGCAGAGGTCATTTTCTCCTGTCAGTCTACCTGAGATGGCTTATGAGGTCATTTCCAAATCTGTGGGAGGATTTAATTTAACATTTCATACAAACTGAGTGACCATCTGAGCAAGGAATCCACAGGATATGAATCAAAACAAAAAGTAAGTCCAAAAAATAAATCTTGAATTATACAGAGCACATTTATCATGTTAAAGATCACAAAACCATAAAAGTACAGTTAGAAAAGTCACTTTTACATTATTTACAAGGATTGACAGCAGAAAACTACGAAGGTTGCAGATATGCTGCAAATACATAAATGCACCGAAATACATAAAGTCTTAGTTAAACTAATTACAATAGAAACAATAAAATTAGACTTAAACAGAAAACCTCAGCAAAGGATAAATGTTTAAGAGCAGAAATTGTTCTCTCACAGAGAAAAGAGAGATGCAAAATGCAGCCGTGCTGCAAACACAAAAACCCCTGCAGGAACATAAAAGGTGCTAATAAACCAGCCTCATGCAAGGGAAAAGATGCTGCAGGTAGCTAAAACAACTGCATGTTACTATGATGAAAATATTCTAGACCACAAGGGGGAGATGGGTTATATTTTTTTTATTTGAGTGTTTTTTAAACACCTAATTTCTCCAAACATCTAGAAAAGTACCAGCCTAATCTTATTGAATCACATCCTCATAATCCACATGCATTTTTTAAAACCATTGACATTGAGCCTGTTAGCTTGAAAGCATCTTCTGAGACTTGGAGTAGCTTTTTGCACTTCCTACTGGAAGGACTCTCATTACTGCTCCTGCATCTGACTCCTCTACCCATGTTCCCTGTTCTGCAGCTCTGGAGGAGGTTGAGCCAGTATCTTTATCAATTATAGAACTGATTGGCCATAGTTAGTCATCAGCTTACAGCTTGTTGCATGGTAGTCGGTTCTGGTCTTTCTGGAGTTGTAAACATGTTGTAGTCCAGCCCCTACTTTTCTACTAAGTGCCACGATTTAACTAAAGATCAGACCCAAATGCAGAGGAACCATTACAGAGAGACAAGGGAAAAAATTTAACAGGTTTATTGAGAAGTTTTGTGGAGATTCCAGTGTTGCTCTGAACACTGCTCAACCTGAACTGAAAGGTGAGGGGAAGACACTGCGGTTAGTTCAGGTTCAGTGGGAGAATTGATTCTCAAACTTAAGGAGGAGAAAAGGTTGGAAGACTCACATTTCCAGAGATTAGGTTTACTCTTAGACTCCAGTAGGTGAGGAATGTGTTCCAGTGTTTGTCTCAAACGGTGAAGGGCGGACAGGGTTACCCAGAATGCGGTTGCTTGTAGATGAACGGAGAAAGACTGACTGCCACTCAGATTTCCTGCGGTACTTGAACGGACTGTTGTGCAGATGAATCCCTTGCTCAGTGTGAAGCTCAAACGTTTCCTCGGAGAAAAGAGGATCCAAACCTCCGGTTTGTTTCCTATAGCTCAGTCTGAAGTTCAGTTGAGTTGATCCTTCCAGGGAGAGAAGGTCAGAAAAATCCAGTTTGCAGGATGACTTCCTGCCGAGAGACAAAGACAAAATACAATGTTAAGACTTAGACTGACAAAAACTCAGTTTGACTCAGCAAAACTCGGCTTGGCTAGAGTACCCAAAACTGGCAAACACTATGGCATCGAGGTAATGGCAGTCAGCAGCTTAAGAGCGCTCCGTTAACGAGGAAACCATCAGCAGGTGTGTGAGGAGAAGAATCAGAACCAGGCGCCGCCTGGTGGAGGAAGAAAGACAAACACACAAACACACAGACCACACAGACTGGAGTCCTAACACTAAGTTTCTACACTGCCGTTTATTTCTAAAATCTTAGAAAAAGCTGTTTCTGCTCAAGTTTTTTTAAAAGAACATGGTGTCCTGGAGGTGTTTTAATCTGCTTTTAAATCTCTGCACAGGACAAAGTCAGCTTTGTGAAGACTGTTTAACCACAACCTCTTGTTGAAAGACTCTGGTGACCATGTTTTTTTTTGTCTTTTTTGATTTAACAGCAGCCTTTGATACTATGGACCAC
>NW_015150795.1:207501-209628 GCF_000732505.1 Cyprinodon variegatus
TATGTATTTGATAGGCGTTCCCGTTCGGGAACAGGTACAGGGTTGTGCATGTGCATTTTTCTTCTCAAACAATTTGCCTAAAATCCTCCATTCTACCTTTAACCAAGAGGCCAAGAAAGGGTTAAACCAGTAAAGCGATATCCATGCCTCAGCTTTGACCCCTTGCTCTCCAAGGTATCTCAACTGCACAGGATTCTTATTCAGCTTCAGACTGACAGTGTTTTTAATCTTTTCTTTGCTTCTCTCCTGGAGATTGGGGGAAACAAAAATCAATACAGGGTGGCAGGTGATCTAGAAGCCTGGGAATTACAAGGACTGGACCCAGCTATACAGGCTGCTTGGCAGCCCTGAGCAGGGAACCAAGGGAGTATCATCCACAACCAAAAGGAGGTCAAAGGTTCAGGTCAGGAGAACTGACAAAAAGGTATTTACTCTCTGGGAAAGAAATGAGAAATAGGCTCCACCCGCCTCTGGGTTCTCTCCTATCCCTTCTTTCTTTCTTTTTTTCTCCTGATAATAGTTTTGGCCTCTGCTGTCCTCTTCCAGCACAGTTCTGCTGGGATGATATACTGGGCAGGAGCCTGTGATAACACCCTCACTACAAATCTGAGCGCAGAACATATCGACACATGGGTCTGTCATTATCGGTTAATCATGCTGCTGACGTATGTTTCAATCCAGGCTCCTTGGCAGCTCACCAAGCTGGTAAATGACCTCAGATAAATCCACTGCGCCGCAGAGCCCTTTCATCTGTGCTGCAGGATCCAACTAGAGATGCACAAAGAAAGATACTAGAAACTCAGGCAAAAACACTGAAATGTGAAAGTAATTATTCACACTTTTCTTCTTCGCTTGAACACAGGGAGTGTATGAGGAGCCCAGGGTGGTGTTGGAGCTGCTGGCTGAATCACATGATAGAATATGTAGATTGTAAAAACCACAATGATTTAGATAACCTAAAATTAGTAAAAGATCTAATTCCAAGCATGAGCAGACTTTATCTCTCTTTTTATTATGCCTCTCTGGTTTTTAGATGTTAAACTAGTAATTACGCAAAACAGTTCAGACTCCTTTTCTCGAGGTGCACAGTTTATATTGTTGAAACACTTTACAGTGCAGTATTTTTTTTCCCTGTTTAACTCTTCACTATTATGTTAGTTTTATACACCTTTCTAAGGTCCACATTTGTATGACCATTTTTCTTTCTGTAATTGTTATTTCCCCATAGTGGGACAATAAAGGGATTTTATATTCTATTCTATTCTAGTCTAGTCTAGTCTATTCTATTGTATTCTACTCTATTCTCGAGGACATGTGAAGGTAAGCTAACACTGACTACTGCTAGCTTACTATTATACTGCTTAAATTCAGTAAAGCCAGGTGTAAAAAATGTTTAAAAAAAATGTAAAATAATCTGCCACTAGGGACGAGTGGAACCACAAGAAAACAGGAAGTAAAAATATTAACGGATCCACATAATGGTGTCAATAGCCATCAGAAGCACGATCCATACCATCAGCTCATTTGCGCATGTGCAAGCAGATATTCAGCAAGGTCGCCATTAAAGGTGCAATTATGGTACTAAAAATACTTATTTATATCCTTAAATTACTAAAGAATCCTGATACACATATTTAAAACATTTATGACTTTTCTGAGATAATTTGATGCTTTTTACATTTTGTCCGTTGAACTGCTTATCTGACGTCATCATCATACATGCTCAGAGCAGTCCGGCAAGATATGATTATCTGCGGATGTTAGTTGTTTCTTTCTTTAGATAGCGCACAATATATTAAGTTTAACACAGAAGAAAAAAATTCTAAAAAAGACCAGATTTATGTTTAAGTCCAAGGACAAGAAGTTAGCTCCTGGAAAAAGTGTAGGATCTCATTTCTGGTTGAGATCAGGAACAGATGAGTGATAAAGCAGAGAGGTTTTAAATGCATTTATTTCCTCAGGAAAAATATTATCTACATCTAACACATTATATTTTGGTATGCTTACTTTTTTTTTGGAAGAGAAAAACGTAATTTAGGTCTTTTTTACAAAGTAAAAAATGCAATCCCTCACACTAAGCATGCCTGTAGCGACAGTGGAGAGGAAAAACTCCCTTTTAACAGGAAG
>NW_015150795.1:210610-212224 GCF_000732505.1 Cyprinodon variegatus
AACTGGTAGTTGGTTCCACAGGAGAGGAGCCTGATAACTAAAAGATCTGCCTCTCATTCTACTTTTAGTAATTATAGGAAATTTGTTTCCATTTATGTCCTTTATTTTTACTTCCTGTCGCTGTGTCAGTACACTCATGCTTTAGAGTTCATTAACCCTGGTTCTCAGGGTCACCTGAGCTACATGTTTTAGGTGTTTACCTGCCTCCACACACCTGACCTTTATGGAAAGGGGGTAAACAGGTTTCTGCAGCATTTAATGGCCGTGGAGCAGGTACAGTAAAACAATCATTCTAATCAGCTTTGCTTGATTAAAGACACATCTAAAACCTGAAGGACCAGGGTTATTAAACCCTGCTAGCAAACTGGCCAGTCGCCTGCTTTTACCATGACCACACCTGAATGATGATCCGTTTCATCAGCAGCATTGAGGTTCCACTTTCCCGTCTAAACTCTATCATTTTAAAGCAGATACTTTAACATATGCTGTATAACTGTGTTAAAGGAGAAGAGAGATTAAACTTATCCATAAAAAAATGTGAAGAACTCAATACTTTGGGTACTGCACTACTCTACAGCCATGATAACACCAGACTAATTTCTGCTTGAGCTCCCAACCTTATGCTCTTTGATCAATACGTGTGCAGCTACTTGCCAATGCTGGACTCTCTGAGTAATTAGCCAATGTGCTTAGCGGACCTGACGGGGGTAATGGAGTCACACAGGCCAAGCGCTGCCAGGAAGAAAATCAGCCTTGTCCAAATGAAGCCACTTTCTCTCCAAAGCCCTGTGTGCATGCACAATAAATTAAAACGAAAGCCATACGTTGCCTTTAGATGTGCCTCAACATCACAACAACACAAATCATCTCCGTGGCCCGCAAATGTTGACAGAAAGTAGCGAGCCCATTCAGTTGCTCAGAGATGAATCCCGTCCAAGAAATTAGTGCTATAAATATCTGTGACCGCCTGATTGCTCTGGGAAGATCAAATAGCGACAAACAATGTTCTTTCAAAACAGTTTGTTCCGAGAGGATTCTGACAGAAATAAGTGACAGCTCTTGATGAACAGGAACATCCAAAGATCAGACAAGTTTTTATTGGATCAGAAATTAATTCTAAAAATGATACATCACTCAATGGGTGTATTAAAAGCGTTCTGCTGCCGCTGGAGGAATTTTTGATTTCCCTGACAACAGAGTCTAATTAGACCAAACGTGTCTCTGTTTGTCTGACTGAAATAACTCAATTAAAGAAACTCCAAACATCTGGCAACGCACTTGCGGGATTGATTAAACTTTTTTTCCTCCCTGAATTGATTAAATGAGACAATAATTCCTTTCGAGCTGGTTTCTAGTTTCTAGAAGTAAGTTGAGACAAACAACATTTAAAATAACTTTTTTTTGTTCCCTCTACTCACTCGCTATTAAATTGAGATTGATCTTTAAAAGTCCTTGTAGAATTTTCCCTTGTGTTTTTACTTCTATTTTTGAAAAAGAAAAAGGGGCCAAAGACGGCTGCAAAAGTATTCATACCCAAGGAGGCTTTAAAGGAATAGCACACCCAA
This sequence comes from Cyprinodon variegatus, assembly GCF_000732505.1. NCBI lineage: Eukaryota > Metazoa > Chordata > Actinopteri > Cyprinodontiformes > Cyprinodontidae > Cyprinodon > Cyprinodon variegatus. The sequence continues at coordinate 212,176 of NW_015150795.1, forward strand.
AACATGATTAGCCTTCATTTTCTACTCACCCCCATGCTGAACAACACTC
>NW_015150795.1:213869-217870 GCF_000732505.1 Cyprinodon variegatus
AGATGGTGGATTTTATTTTATATTTTTAGATTAGATTAGATTAGATTCAACTTTATTGTCATTACACAGGTACAGGTACAAGGCAATGAAATGCAGTTTAGGTCTAACCAGAAGTGCAATAGCAGCAACTGCAGGATAAATAATGGTCCCATAAATACAGGACATGGGTTTCTCCTGGGTAAGTATAGAGATGAATACCATTATAAACACAATCTTACTAATAGATGAATATGATATAGATAGATTACTAGTGTTATGGACTAAATTTACAGCTGGATAATTACTGAATATAATATAAAGTTGGATCACTGGAAAAACAACCCAGAAATAAGTTAACATTTCTTAAATTAACTGTATTTTCCCTTAATTTGAGCAGTTAAATGACATAGTTTGCCAATGGAATGAGTATTTTTACTCTTAAAATAAGATAATTAGATAACATTCTCTTGAAAAAAGACAATCCAGTTTTCTTTTCTTATTTTTTTGTGTAAATTGTCTTGTTCCATTGGCAAAATTTCTCTTTTACCTCCTCAATCCAAAAACAAATGCATTTATTTTAATATAAAATGACAACTAGATTTCGACTTTTTCCAGTGATATTATTATAAAAAGGGTTTTTACAGTTATGTACAATAGCATATTTACAGATGGGTTTTACTATAAAATGAATAAATAAAGTTTGGACAAAAGCTATCTAAATTAAAGTACAGTGGAAGGTAATTGCATATTACCGTAATTTTCGGACTATAAGCCGCGACTTTTTCCCCATTTTTCGACCATTTTTCGACCTTGCGCTTTATATAACAATGCGGCTTATCTATGGACTTAATACGGTATCTAAATCTATGGATTTTACCATCCACCATGTTGACGTCACATTTGCTTCAACACACAAGTAGCCGCACGCGCGGGAATGCGGACGTCCCCCAGAAGCAGACTCCCAAAAAAAGACGGACATTGCGAGCGCAAGACAGTTTGTGTGACACCCTCATTATGGAAAACAAACGTTGAAATGCATATGATGCAGCTTTTAAGTTAAAGGCAGTAAACAAAGGAAATAGAACCGCTGTACGTAACCTTGGAATCAATGAGTCAATGGTGAGACGTTGGAGACGCCAGCAGGAAGAATTGTCTCAATTCAGTTGTGTTGAAATGTTAATAAATAGGAGCTTCCCCAAAGTTGCCTCTTTCCCGACAATCCCCTCTGTGCACGAACCATATGGTAATTAAACATAAAAAACCTGCGGTTTATAGTCCGGTGCAGCTTGTATATGTACAAATCATGCAATTTACTTCTGGGGCTTATAGTCCGAAAATTACGGTACAGTTAAAGTACGTTATTGCAAGTGTATATGTAAACAAATGGTACTGTGAATAAACAGTCGGCAGTGCAAATCAATATTCAGTCAAAGTGAGTTTTTGAAGCATACATAGCCTTTTTTATATAGTCTATTAACCTAAAGCAATATGCATGGTCTGGTTGTTACATGTCAGGTACGCCGGTCATTGACCTTGACCAAGACGCCTTACAGTAGAACTGCAGTCAGTCCCTGAACTAGCATGGCTATCACTGCCCCTACATAGGGACTAATTTCCCACTGTGATCAGCTTCATAGTAATGCTAGGACACTTCTTTGATTTTATTTATTTTACTTAGCCCACAGCCCACCAAATGTTGAAAGGGCAGTATTATTACCATTACTGTTAATATATAGTAGAAATTATACACATCCAGTAATAAAATGTCACAGGGGATGGTATGGGGGGGATGGTCATTTAAGAAGAGGGATGATTTTAAGGATTTTTTAAAGAAGGGGGATGCCAACCCTCCTCATCCCCCCTCAACTCGAGTACAGCAGCTAATAAGGTGAGTTCCTGTGGCTTGAGGCGGCTGCATCAGGTGAGAGCCGCTGTACCCTTCATGTTAAAGTGATGGAGCTGCTGCCTGACCGTGTGCAGAGGGGAAGATTCAGGTTCTGTATTTTCCTGTCTCCACCTGCAGAGCCAGCCTTATGTATAGTTTTATAAACTTTAGAGAAACTGCGCCAGCGGCATAACAAGTTGTAAGGAATGGCTGGTGGGGATACTTTCCAATATTGCAGTGGCTTATTGAAAGAAAGTAATAATTGGAAAAGATTTTATAGAACTTAAGAATAAAGCTCCAATTTCCTTAAAAATCTTTAAAAAAATCATATTTGTGGCAAAAGATGTAGGGCGTAGGTCTTCAACAAGGAGTTCACGGAGGAAGTGCATGGGAGTCGCAAAATTTTTAAAAAATTTTTATTTATATTCAATTTTTTCCACTAATTAAAATGTCTTTAAATCAGATACAGATAAATTGAGGCAGAAGATGTCTTTCAGTCATCAATGCATTCAGCGACACACAGGAGCTCTTTCAAGCTGGGCACCGTTTCATTCACAACACCTGTCCCATCAACCAGGAATCAGAATCAGAAATACTTTAATAATCCCAGGGAGGGATTACTTTCGTTACGTTACTCTATATGTAATAGAGGGACTATAGGACCAGTTTGATAGAACATTATTTCATACAATATATATAATTAGGGGGTCCCCGCTCCATCTCACCATCACTTTGGGGTCCTTGGCCTGGAAAACATTGAAGACCCCTGTGAGATTTTAGGCGAGGTGTTGCTGCCTTCATGTGTGTGATGTTTAACCTATGTCTGCTGAAGGACACTTTTTGACCTCAGAGCTTTAAAAAGGCTCCAGCCTTTGGACTTGTTACCTCATCCTGTTCCTGCACTGCCTCTGCCCCCTATTACCTCTAAAATAACAGAGCAGAGCAGGATAGAGCACAACCTGCTGTAGCCTTTAATTTGAGCCGAAGCAGGAAAGAAAAAAAAAAGAAAAAAAAAACTAATTGAAACTTTCTCTCTGTGATTGGCCACTTGGTTTGACATGGACTTTTCCATTGTCACAAAATCAATAGCAGCTGGACAGACAGGGCCTAACTGGAAAAGGCTTTTGGCTTTTCAGAGCGAGTGAAGGCGGGTAAGAGCGTCAGGGTTAAGTGATGTGTTTCTGATGCTGAGTGGTTCTGGGACACCCCATTCGCTCCGAGGACCTGCACAATTCGCTGTCGTAATAGCAGGGCAAATAAACATGGGGGGGACAGTGATGTGTGTGCGCTTTTCCCAGCGTTTGTTTGTGTGCGATGGGAGGAAAACCTCCTGGGCCTTAAACTGTTGCAAGAAAATATCTTCACTCTTCTTCCAGGATCAGACCTAAATAGAAATTATCGATCTGGTGGTTATTATTATTATTATTATTATTATTGAATCTGCTGAAGGCTGATAGTGTAAGGCACTGGGGTTAAATTTTAACCAATTCTAAAATTTTTGATTTTTTTTTTGTGTGTGAATGAGGCGATCTCCCATTATCTATAGGCTGATGTTTACCTTTTATATGAATAAATATTAAAAACAAATGAAATGTCACTGCTGTCTCAGGAAAAACCTCCAAAATGTCACCCTGACAGGTTTTGTGTTTGTGAGGTTTGAAATATAATCCCTTAGATGCTTTGTTGTCTCTTTGTTTATTCAAACTGTTCCTAGTGACACCTTTAGCTTTGAAAAGAGCTATAAAAAATTTGCACATCTCTGTCAGAGCAGAAATTGCAGACCAAATATAAAAAAGGTTGATTCTATTCTCTGTCAGTTCTCATTCTGCAAGGGTTAATAATTGAAGCAATGCTACGTTCAAACCGCACGCAGCAGAGGCAGCAGGAGCAGCTGGTTTAAATGCAAACTCAATAATTGACACGCATCTTGGCGAAGCAAAATGTCCTGCAGCGCGTTTAAAGCGGCCTCAGCAGACCCTCATGAGCTGCTGAGCATCAATTTTAAAACAGTGTTTTAACCCATAATCTCTCCTCATTTTAGTCTTATATTAACTTTATTTCAGGAGTTCCCAAAAATTTCCGCCTGTGACCCCAAGAATAACAACCAGAGATGGCAAAAGTACTCACTTTCCGTACT
>NW_015150795.1:218398-221268 GCF_000732505.1 Cyprinodon variegatus
AGTAATGAAGTATTTGTACTTCGTTACTTCCCATCTCTGATAACAACTGATGACCCCTTGAGAATACATAATGCACTAAAGTAATTCTTACATACAGTGTAAATAAAATGTTTCTTCTAAATGTTTAATTCGGCTGCTGAGTGGTGCAGTGGGTAGCAATGTTGCCTTGCAGCACGAAGGTTCTGGGTTCATTTTCTGGCCTGGAGTCTTTCTGCATGGTGTTTGCATGTTCTCCCTGATCATGCGTGGGTTCTCTCCGGGTACTCCGGCTTCCTCCCACAGTCCAAAATCATGACTGTTAGGTTAATTGGCTTCTCATTAGGTGGGAGTGTGTTTGTCCTGTTTGTCTCTGTGTTGTCCTGTAATAGACTGGTGACCTGTCCAGTCTGCCAGTAGACAGGTGGAGACAGCGCCAGCACCCCTCACAACCCCACTTGGGATAAAGCGTGACAGAAAATAGATGGAAATGTTTAAATTCATACATTTTAAAGTGACATTTAATAAATTAATTAATCATTTAAAATGTATTTGTAATTATTTATCAGGATGGGGAAAGGCGGCCTAGTGCTTAGGGCATAGGGCTTTGAATCCTGAGGTTGTTAGTTCGTTCCCCACTGCTCCCCGGGCGCCCCACAATGGCAGCCCACTGTTCCCCAAGGGGATGGGTTAAATGCACAGAAGTAAATTCCCTCTGGGATTATTAGAGTATATAAAATCAACAAAAAAAGGATATTTAATATCATATTTTACAATTTGATAGTATATTAAAAAATTTTAATTCTGCGTTACATTACATTTACTTATGTTATGATACATTTATTTATTTCATTCACATCTATGTCTTTTATGATATCTTTTAGCTTTTCATGTAACTCAGTGATGACATCACAATGATTGTGAAAACCATCTAATGACCGCCCGAGTGACCCCCGCTTTGGGAACTTCTGCTCTATTTGATGATCGGTATCCTTTAAATTTGTCAAAAGACGTACTTTTTATTGTTACTTATAGAAAGGAACCATAATCCATGCAAAAAGGCAATACCTAAACCCTTTGAAAAAGTAGCGAAAATGGTTAAAGCAGGAGAATGAATTCCTGAGATGCTCTTAGGCAAATGGGGAAGGCCATAGCCATTTGGATAAGTAGGGAGCAATTACATGTGTGGATGATTTAGGGAGATGCTGTCACTGTGCTGAGGAGCCAGGACCTCTGCAGATGAAATGAAAATGGCCTGTATAATGGTCGAAGTGACAACTCAGCCACTTTGGATGAGCTGACTATTACAGCACGTCAGCACCAGCAAGAAAAAGAGCAAAACTATGAGGACGGCAATTAGAGAACATGAAAAAAAAGGATCATGGTAGCTGAGGAGAAAGGAGCAGCGAGGACAGTGAAGCAGGAGTTAATGCGGTGATTTATAGAATTTGTCATTGCGGACATGTATGTTATAAATTTCCTGACTGCAGTAATAGCCATAATGAGGTCACCAACTGTACAGTGTCATATCAGCACTTTGGGGTTCAGGGGGAGCTGTTGAGAGACGCTATCTGACCTGCAGTCTGAATCATTAGAGGGCAGCCTCAGCCTCCAAACATTACCTTAATGCAAATGTCACTTTGACTTTGACTAAGCCTCTATCTGCTGAAAGGGGATCATCTCTGAGTCGCTCAGATTAGAGGCAGAACAGCGAGAGATCACTTACGGCTGGTCATCATTCAAACTCTGCAGCCCTGATATAAACACTTATGATCATCATTACCCATGAAGCCATCATCACCATCATCATTATCATTATGTAAATATGCTCCAAACGTCCTGCCGTTTGGATCCAGGATAGCGCAGCAGGCCCAGTTTTTTTTTTTTACATCTGCGTGTGCATGTTTTAGTGAATTTTTCCTGAGAACACACCACGGCAATTAACACAGGATTAATTGGCATCTTTATCTCGTTAGGGCCAGTCTGATCAGAGTATGATGAGGTTTCGGCACATTCCCATTTGTTTAAGCGGATTGTGGTAATTGCTGTCATCATTATGGGCTCTTTAGAGTCTACCGCGGGCCTCCGCTTCCCCCTGCCTGGACTCCATAAAGCCCAGCCGTGTGTCACGGCTCAGTTTAGCTAACCCTTGAAATGAGCCTGACGGCGAGCGGTTAACAGCCGAGCGGCAATTAGCTCACACACGTCCGCCAATTAACACGTCGCCCTTCTTCCAGCAAGGCTTTGTATTTTGCTCCTAATTACTGTCCTGCTCTCCCAAATAAAACCCTAACAGGACCCATGAGGACAGCAGGCTTGTTTGGACGGTGAAGACCCTGTCTCACATACGCTGGCTTTGTCACAACATGTCTTAAATAAACTACTTATGCTTCTTCATTGGTATGATGGGCAAACCATGACAAATTATCCCCATTAGCTTACAGAAAATGTCAAGTAATCTTTGTTATTTCCTACATTGGTATCAGTGATCTAAAGGTGCTGACACAGCTACATTTTCCTAATTCACACAGGGGCGGATATAAGAAATTTGGGGCCCTAGGCAAAGACAGACAGGGGGCCCTCTGAATAGAGAAGAACATAGAACAGACCCATTATACGGATACTGAAATTTTAATAGAATAGACATACGTTATTTGTTCTAGGTTTTGTCTCTCTCTTCTTGTTGTTTTCCTCTCTATGTTTTGTACTCAGCTGACTTTTCATGCTGTCTCTAAAGGAATAAACGATTTTTTTTCCAAGCACTGATCTCACTTAGCTGATTGCTCCTTCCTGTGTTTCCAAAAAGGCGACTGTTAGGTTTGTTCAATGATGATTATAAAATTAATGTGTGCTTATGAAACATTTGTGCAAGGGGATGCTCCACTGTGTCTCAT
>NW_015150795.1:223860-226237 GCF_000732505.1 Cyprinodon variegatus
AGAGGAAATTCATAGGGCCGACAAGTCAATCAGCTCCTTAGGGTGCTCTAAAAACATATGGGGAAAAAATCAATCTGTAAAAATCTGTTCCACAGCTGAAACACCCAGGGGCCTCAGATGTGCCTTAGACCAGAGGTCTTCAACATTTTCCAGGCCAAGGACCCCCAAACTGATGGCGAGATTGAACAGGGACCCTCTAATTATATATATTGTATGAAATTGTGTTCTATCAAACTGGTCCTATAGTCCCTCTATTACATATGGAGTCATGTAACTAAAGTAATTTTGTTCTGGGATTATTATTCAGAATTATTATTCAGAATTATTATTCAGAATTATTATTCAGGAATCAGAATCAGAAATGATTCTGATTCCTGGTTGATGGGACAGGTGTTGTGAATGAAACGGTGCCCAGCTTGAAAGAGCTCCTGTGTGTCGCTGAATAATCTTCTGCCTCCATTTATCTCTTTACTACAGTGTGTTGAATTCATGTTAATGTGGATTTAAAGACATTTCAACGGCATAAAATCAAATACAAACAGCATAAAAAGAAAACAACAAACCGGTCCCATCTTGGCGTAATCGGAGAAAATGACAGACGAAGTGTGCTCCTGATGTCCAGACTACTCCGTAGCTTTGTTTTGGTCGCTGTAACCGCAGAAAATCCCACTTCACAAAGATAGGATGTTATAGATAGGATGAGCCTTGAACTGAATTAACCTGTGTCAAGAGGCACAGATGCACCGACTGATGTAACTGAGAGAGAATACCGCAATTTTTTATATTTTTTAAAATAAAACATCACTCAGACTCTGATCGTTGATAAATTATATATATATATATATATATATATATATATATAGAAAAAAGTATACTGTATATATATACTGTAGGCTTTTTAGCCAAGTCCTAGTGTCTCCTGCTATAGAGGAAATTAGCTTTCTGCTCCATTGGACTTTTCAAGAAAGCTTGGGTCTTTTTTTAACCTTTTAAATCACATTTGAATTCATTATAGAGTATTTAGACTTTTTAAATAACCATGGTTCTTCTTATAACAGAGATTTGATTGTTCCTTATGTTCCTAACAGATAACTTTATTTTNAGTATTTCGTGCGCACGTTAAACTTATTGCGTGGCCACGAAATAGTATTTCATGCGCACGTTATACTTATTGCGTGGCCGCGAAATACTACTTCGTGGCCACAATTAAACATTTTTTTTGACCATGTCATAAGAGGGGCTCCGTAGTTCTCCATTTTTCATTTGGATGAAATAATAGCTGCATGAATCATGACAGCAGACAAGATAGAGGAGAGCAGGAGGCGGGGTTACCAATCTACTTGCTCTGGAGAGCAGAGTTCGGTGCTTTTAGATGTTGTCGCCAAAGTGTCCAGTAGCAGAAAAAAGTCGCAAGATTTAGTTCTAGGCACTATTTTGCAATAAAAGTGCTAGAGGGGTCCGAAAAATTGCTAAATATAGCAACAAAAGCACTAAGTTGGCAACACTGCTTGTTGCATCATTTGTTTTCAAATGGTTTGCTGCTGTCTGTTTGGACCTTTCTGGACATGTGCAGCAAATGGACTGATCCAATATGGTGGACACTGAAGGGGGGGATGAGACACATTTAATATTATCAGCATTCTGATGGCATTTTAGTGAAAGGATTTTTTTCAAAACCATAATTTATGTGTAAACATAGGAAATAGTTGTATTAACCATACATGCAAACAGAGCTTTATGGGGCCCCCAGGAACTTGGAGCCCTAGGCAACTGCCTAGTATTGCCTAATGATGAATCCCCCCCCTGAATTCACAATACGTAGGTTTTAAAGCATTGTCTCCATTATAAATCTGCAGCAGATGTAGAGCATCCAGCATGAAAAGACAATATTTCTGAGTTACAGGCTATAACTCCAACATGAACTCTGATCTACAAGCCACCAGAGAGGGTTAACAGACTCATATTGAGATATAGTGCACAATAGAAGAAGGGAGCCATTGATCCTGAAGACTGCAAACTTTGCTCTTGCTGCTAACTTCACTAAAGGGAGCAATTAAATTTTATATGCTCGTAACCGTTTCAACCCTCTCTAAATGTTAACAACCTCGCGCTCGCGCCGTATAGCCTGTTCCTTTTGTTGATCCACTGCGGTGATGAGCCCCTCATCCATAGATTTGCAGTATAATTAAAATCGGAGCAGGATCTGTGCATTGAGGTGGGGCTGGTTTACTCTCACATTGTCTTAGAGGAAATTCATAGGGCCGACAAGTCAATCAGCTCCTTAGGGTGCTCTAAAAACATATGGGGAAAAAATCAATCTGTAAAAATCTGTTCCACTGCTGAAACACCCAGGGGCCTCAGATGTGCCTTAGACCAG
>NW_015150795.1:227342-228984 GCF_000732505.1 Cyprinodon variegatus
ATTTTTTAAAATAAAACATCACTCAGACTCTGATCGTCGATAAATTATATATATACTTTTTTCTGTGCGGCCCGGTACGAAATGACCCACGGACTGGTACCGGTCCACGGCCCGGTGGTTAGGGACCGCTGACTTAGACTACAGTAACTGTGTTTTGGATGGAAAACTGTCTACTGATTCACAAAATAGTGACAGTTTCTCTTTGTGTTTGACTTAAAATAGGCTTTTTAGCCAAGTCCTAGTGTCTCCTGCTATAGAGGAAATTAGCTTTCTGCTCCATTGGACTTTTCAAGAAAGCTTGGGTGTTTTTTTTAACCTTTTGAATCACATTTTAATGCATTATAGAGTATGTAGACTTTTTAAATAACCTTGGTTCATCTTATATCAGAGATCTGGTTGTTCCTTATGTTCCTAACAGATAACTTTATTTTTAATCTGCAGGTTTCTAAAATAGAAAGTTTTCTATATTTGCTTGTATGATTGTTTCTCTCTCCATTAATTAATTTAGCCTCAGCAGATGGCCGCTCACACTGAGCCTGGGTCTGATTCTGCTGGAGGATTTTTCCTGTTAAAATGGAAGTTTTCCTCTCCACTGTCGCTGCATGTATGCTCAGTGTGAGGGATTGCTGTAGAATCAACAGCAAATGGCAAGGTAATATCTACTGTTTCTAAATGCTCATCCTGCAAAGTCAATGACCGGATTCAATTAGCTGGTTTTCCGTGGATAAAAAAACTTTTTATCAATCAGTCTGGAAGATCTGGTTGAATTGTCTTTGTAAAGTGCCTTGAGATGACACGTGCTGCGAAAATAAGTTAACTCCAGATAAAGGTAACCTCAATAAATACACAATTCATTTTCAAAACAGATTGAAAAACTAGTATTTGCTGCCAAGATTTTGCCAAACTTGGCTGAAAAATAAATTAACTTCCACCTTACTGGAATAATTTAGATTACCAATGGCCTGTTTAATGTCACACCATTGTATCTAAAGCCCTATCTACACGAGGTGTAACAAAAAATGAAATTTGTCGTTTAAGCTGCATCAAGACAGATCCCTAAATCTTAGAAAGCACAGGTAATAATATTTGAAATTTTTTTTCTAAATGTTTATTTGTCTTCATGTGAACAATGCCTAAATTCCATACTATGCTGGATGTTACAACACTCCATAATAAATGCTGAAATGCAACTTATTGCATATGAACACATGAAGGCAGTAAAAAAGGCACCTTCATTAACTCTGCCCCATCTGCAGGATTGTAAATGCTTTTATTGATTATAATTGTTGCGTATTTTCGGTGCAGTTCACGGCTAAGCGAGGCAGAGCGGATGCTGTGACATTTCTCAGTCCTTGCATGTCTGGTGCTGCAGAGTGATGAGTGGCCTCCTCCTCCTCCTGCCACTTTCAGCAGTTAAGCTCCTCTTTCCTTTCTCTGCGGATGTTGATTCTCAATTTTGGTTTAGGTAAAGACAAAACCGGAGCAGACATAAAACTGGGCTTTCTGTACTTAACTCCAGACATTAATAATCTTATCTGGAGAAAAAAAGTCTAATTCCTACAGCAAAACTCAGTTTATGATGTTAGTCTCACATATGAATTTTGTGCAACCAGCAATTAGTTTGCAAATCGATTAATCCTTC
>NW_015150795.1:232857-234504 GCF_000732505.1 Cyprinodon variegatus
GTTAAAAACCGGAATTCTCCTTTAACTTCTGATTGGACTCGGTCGTACCTTGACGCACTGTTTTACATTACAGCCCTCAACAAACTAAGCCCAAAGCTTCAGGCATAATGCGCTCAATTACAGCCAAGGCACAGTGAGGCAATGACAGCAAATGTCTCTGATGCAGCAGAAATATTCATGTCAGTGGTGCCCTACAGAATCCAGTAGACCCGTCTGCCTTTGAGAAGAGACAGATGAATAATCCGAAAAAGGGGGGGATGGGGAATTCAATGGAAGAGGAGCTTCGGTAAAAAAAAAAAAAAAAAAAACAGGGGAAAAAAAAACGAGGCAGCCTTTGCTCTTCTGGGTCTTTGAAGTCCTTCCTCCAGCACACATTGGTATACGCATACACAAAAGCACACAGGCTGTGTCTCTGCTCCTCTGTTTTCTCTCTGCCTCTCTCTGTCTTCTTCCTCTTTCATCTCTTCTAGATCCCTTTATCTTTACCCTTGGCTAGCTCTAGGGATCCCCGTGTCTCCCAGTACTTACCACTCGCTTGCTGTCCAGGCTTTGATATCTGTTCGCAGAGAGATCAACAGCATACTTTGGATTCATTTCTCCAGCTACCATGGCTTTAATAACTGCAACAAAGCCAAGGCTCTTCAACGATACTGACTCACATCTATTTGTTATTCATAGCCACTATCATTTCCCCAAAGCACTAAAACATATGAAAAGAAGCATACACAGTGTGGGTTTCTAAAAGTAGTGAGTACCTCTCTGAAAAGAAGTTCTTTAAAGAAAAAGTTCACTATGAAGTATGTGTGCTGAACTCCAAGAGTCAACTCATGCCGGAGTAGAGATGAGTCGGAGATTAAAATAAATCCTGGTTTTGCAAACACCAAGAGGCACAGAGAACTAACATTTTATTACGGTTTTGTTTGTAAAAGCAGCTTGTTTTGGATTCATGTCTGACCATGTTGCCTAACGCAGCCTGGTTCTGTCTCAGAAAGGTTCTGCAGCGCTGCAGGCTAACCGTCACACCATGCATGAATCATGGAAATGTCAAGTAAAGAGTTTAGCACAGTGAAGAGTTTCTGCACTGAGGAACAAACCGCACCAACTACAACGGGGAAAAGCCAAGTATGAGAGCGCTGCATGTGTCAGACGGCACGTGAGCATCGCCTACTTTCTGAACACTTCTATGTGCTGCTTTTCTATATTCGGTTTCAAGTTTGATAAAAGATTTAACAATTCATTAATATATATTTTTTGGTTATTAAATAAAACATCCACAGTTTTACCTAGGTCTGTGTGTTTGTAGATCATTCATTTATTTATATAAAGTCAGTATTTGATAAAAATGTATTGATTTATGATAACAGGGAGGTGGTTAGAGGTTAGTGGTTAGAGCAATGCGCTTGTGATCTGAGAGTCTGAAAGCAGATATCCGGTTTGATCCCCACAGCCAGCACTGTGGGTCCCTGAGCAAGACCCTTAACCCCACACTGCTTCCCCAGCTGCACAATGGCAGCCCACTGCTCCCCAAGGGGCCAGGTCAAATGCAAAGAATGAATTTCCTCTTTGAGGGACAATAAAGGGATTTACATCTACATAACAAAAAAATAAAAATAAAAAACATGAGAAAACAACCCTTTTTTTAAATAA
>NW_015150795.1:236200-237765 GCF_000732505.1 Cyprinodon variegatus
TAGAAGCAAAAGCAGGCCTTAAAAATAAGTAGTAAAGTAAAGTAAAAATATCAGAAACATCTACTTGAGTACAGTAACGAAGTATTTGTACTTCGTTACTTCCCATCTCTGGGTATATGTAACACAACTCTTCTATGCCTGCATCAGTTTGATGCAGCTATGAAACATACATCTAATTGAAATGAGGTCTTACTCTGAGGTCATGTTGGTAATTATGCCTGATATGTTATATTCTGTCATCCCTTCTCTGCTTTAACCAGGACAGGAAAGAAGGTGAGATAATAGTCCTGAAGTTCGAACTATTGCCTTTTCCTTCCAGTATGGAGACAATGTAAACTATATCACCTTGAGAAAATGGGCCAGATGATTAGGAAAGTGTGTGTGGGCTGCTATTTTTACATCCCTGCCTGCATTAGAACCTCCTTCAGGAAAACTTGTTTCATGCACTGGGCATCGTAGGCTCTTCATCTTCAAATTCTATATTTAAATTCTATAAATGATCAAAAAAGAAGGTTTCACCTTCAGTAAAAGCTAAATAACTAGCAGTCTGAGATGAAAGCTACGAGAGTCAAACTTTTTTCCCTGTGACAACAAATTTCTGAACCATCAGATTTTGATCCGTGGCAGATTGCCAGCGACTGCAGCAGGTACACTTTGCCATATATGAATGCTCTTCCAACAGATGGATCAAATATGTGCAGTGCACAGCAAATCTGGAACTCTTAATAATTCAGCAACTTCTTGTGTGACATTGACTGCAGTTTAAGCTCACTCTGGAAGTGGGCACAGATGGAAAGCCAGACAGCAAACACTACACTAACAGGAGAAGTCCCCAAAGAGAGCAGGGAAGAAGTGAAATAGGTAAGGACAGACAGACTGCTGCGCTGAGCCCCCAGAGACCCGGAGAGACTGCTCCTCAGCTGCGCCTGTTCAGCTGATAACAGCTTGAGCTGCTGTGCCACATGCTGCAGGAGACACTTCCTCCTGTTCCCTTGCACGTCACGTTCGTTTGTGCCGAAATTAAGAGTGCAGCCAAAACCTAGCAGGTTCAGAATGCTCAATCAAACAAAACAACAGACGGAAACACAACATGGCTTGGAAAAAGAAAAAAAAATAAGGGACGTCACTCTGAGTTTTAAAAGCTTTTGTGGGTTAGACTGATAGATGGAATATTCAAACAAGTAAAAACAATCCAAAGAAACTAGTGTTCTCTGGTCAAATATGCCTTACAAAGTACAAATATTATCAGTTCTTTTGTTTTTTATATTCTTTTCTTTTAGATTTTCCATTAAATAGAGATAGAAAGGACGCTAACATGCTATCTAGTATTTTTACTTCAATATATATGAGGAATTTGAAATCTTGCCACAGATTTTAGACTTTGACTAGAATCTTCTCACTTACAATTAGGATTTTATCTAAACTTTTGCATTTCACCTCTGGTTGTGAGTTAAAGGACGTTATTTTCTGAAGAGAGTGAAAAAATTCCGACTGATAGACTTAAATTAGCTTCTCATCCAGTCGCCGTGTGATGATCCACTGCTGCAAGCCTCTCAGACCTCTGC
>NW_015150795.1:240354-242287 GCF_000732505.1 Cyprinodon variegatus
AGTCTTTTAAAAAATAAATACATAAATAATTTCATGTTTTTAAGTACAATATTATGTTACCCCACAGCCCCCCACCATGGGGGGCTGATGCTATGACGAGGGAGGCTGCAGCCCCCGCAGCACCCCCCTTCCCGTGCCACTGCCTATGTCCTTTTTTGGAATGGGTTCCATGACTGCATTTTTAATGATTAGAAGCTGAAAACGCACCGTCCCCCTCTGTTCAGTGATGTCTTTTCTTTTTTCACAAAGATGGCTTCCCTCACCGCTCTTTCAAACCATCTCTCTTCCCTGTCCAATCTCTGAACATTTTGGTTTCTAAAGGTGTCTCCTTTGTTCTTGAGGTGTAATAGTACAGATGAATTTTGTCCAGAGCTAATGGCTCTTCTATGCTGTGCCATGCGTTTGAGTAGCTATTGTTTGTTTTCTCCAATGAAGAAGGCTGTACAGTCCTCACTGCACTGGAGTGCGTACACAACGTCGCTCAGCTTAGGTTAAGGTGTTCCGACTTTACATTGCACCAGTTTTGTCTGAGTGTTTGTTGTTGAGTTTAAAATCTCTGAAATTCCTGACACATGTGGAATTATGATGTTCCTGCTGCTCGCTGTTTTCTCCACTGTTAGCTGCAGTGCTGCTAGTTTTCTGGGCAAACCAAGCAAACACCTAGTTTGGATAACCTCATGCTTCAAGTGATTTCCTAAGATATTCGTGTTCTTTTCATTTATCCTCTGTAAATGAGGGAATATGGTCAGGCCTTTAACTCGGTGTTCTGATAAGAGAAAGTTTATGTTCCAGTATTTGATTTGGTTCCCATGTAGGTATTGATCAGTATGTGCAGGTTTCCAATGAACCTCCGTATTAAGACTTCCATTGTCAGTCCAGGCAGGGCAAAGTGTTATTTTTTGGGGCAACCTCTCTAGTTATCTTGATGTTTCTGTCCACTGAGTTGATGTGCTTGGTGAATGCCACATATCTGAACCGGTGAGTTTGTAAATTCCACGCTGCTTTAATACATCAGTGCTCCAACTACAGATTGCTCTAGTGTGAACCAGCAGAGCTGACAAAGACTCCTGGTTATGTGTCGGAACAACTAAGCAAAAGTCTGGTTGCCTTGCAATTAAAGCTTGTTAAGTGGTTCTGGCAGTGATTTGCTACCTTTACCATGACCTTTTGGATTTGTTGGGTACTTTTAAAGGAGGAAAAAACCCACAAAGATTCCCCAACAAAGACACAACAGCTCAGGTCTGAGACTCAGTGCAAACAACGGCAAGTTCATGGCCTCCATTTAGGAAAAAGGAACACAACATGCTTCTGTGAAGTAGATATTTTGCTGCAGCTGTAAGCTCTCACAAAGCGTTCAAACTCCAGAAATATGGATAAAATACCACATAGGTAAGCTGTTGTTTGCATAATGTTGATAAAGGGACAGCAATGAGTAAAATTTTCACATAAAAAACATAGTTTATGCATGGATGGCAGTTTTTGTATGCACGACTGATGTACAATAATGGAGATTAAAATCAGGTTGACTAATAGCCTAGCTTCCTGTCTCTGCATTTACTATTAATGCAGCTTTACTTCAACGTACAGTTATAATGTACAGACCTTCTTTCAGACTGGGGCTAATGGCCTTTGCATGCCAAGTCAGCAATTTCTATTCTTTTCTCTTTTTTGTCCTCCAAAAATCATAATGTACTGAGAGCCTATAGTCTTATTTATTGATCTTTTGTATGAAGCTTTGCATACAGTAATAACATAATGCAGATATATACAACTTCTAGGGCCTATTTTGGATTCTGTGTGGACATCAGCTCTGGTCTGTTCTCAAGGAAGTCCCCAGAAAAAAAATTTAAACAACCAAAAACAAGAAAGAACGAATATATATATATATATATATATATATATATATATATATATATATATATATATATATATA
>NW_015150795.1:244347-245526 GCF_000732505.1 Cyprinodon variegatus
TGCTGATTAGGATCCTAACTTGTGGTCTGAATTGATGACTTCCTGTTCTGAAATTATTATTATCTCAAGTTTTCCTTATAGAGAGCTAATTATTAACTTCCTATTTAAAGCTAATTGGGGGGAAAAAAGGCAAAAAGAAGGGTAAAACTTTAGAGCTTTTTTTCTTAACGGTCTCCAACTGACACAGCAGACAGACAGGAAGAGCACATCCTCAACAGGCGCTGCTGGATCCAAACAATGGACTAAGAATAAACCTCTGAAGAGAACTGGGTATTGTTCCACAGTTCAGCATGTGTTCATCAGCTGTTACCCTGAAAGCCCACAGCCTGACCTCAGCAGCTCCCCTCCACTGTAAACGCATGTGACCATTTGTTAAAGATACGGCCGAAGCTGGAACTCTGATATCTGGAGCTCATTAAAGCTTCTGGTTTGATATTAAAACAAACATTAAATATATCTACACCTTTAAAATAAATTCAATATTTTTGGAGCAACCTGGAAACACAATCTAGAAATAAGTAAATAGATCTTAAGTATATTTAGCCTTAATTTTAGCAGGTAAAGATACTTTGCCAGTGGGATGATGATTTTTTACTCTTAAAATATGATAATTCGATAATATGCACTTGAAATAAGACAATGGAATTGTTTTTTTCTTATTTTAAATGTAAATTGTCTCGTTCCATTGGCAAAGAGTCTCCCTTACCTCAACTCAAGAAAAAATAACTTATTGAGATTTAAATTTTTTGCAGTGAGGGACTGATGCTATAAGCAATTTTCCATGTTTTTCAAAGATGAAAAAGATCAGTATTTATTGCGATAATGGAATACGTCTTTGTTTGTTTTAAAGCGCTAATAGATTTTAAGCATCACTTTCATTTAAAAGTATATATTTCTCATGGAAAGCCATCATAGAGTAAATCTAGAGCACAGAAGAAACGACACATGACCTCTAAATACGGTTTAGTTAGAAATGCTTGTGCAGCAGGCTGCAAACGTTCTGCTGAAGGACAGATTTAGAGATGTGTTGGTAACTCAACAGAAAGTTGCTATTTTTTTTTAAATCTCTGTTTGACAGAGAATCTTAATATCTACTGATCATTTCCCTCTGGGTTGTTCTTTTTCCCACTATCATCCCTGCCAGAGTTTGTTTTTAAAGTTGAAAGATGTTTTACTTGT
>NW_015150795.1:248852-249999 GCF_000732505.1 Cyprinodon variegatus
AGAATCCCCTATGGAGCTAGTTTACTGTTTTACTTTTTCTAACATGGGAAGTATTTACGGATTTGTGTCCGAACCCCCAGTTCAGGAGGAGAGAAACCTTTAAAGTCAATGACTCGATGCAATCAGCTGGTTTTCCTTAAATAAAAACTTTGAACCAACCTGAATGGATGATGTGATTGAATTGTCTTGGTAAAGTGCATTAGGGTAACATTTGCTGGGAAGTGGTGCTATAAGAATAAACTGAATGGAATTGAGTTGAGAACCACTGCAATTAGTTTGTAGGTTTTTCATCTGTTTATATATTTGACGTGTAAAATACTTCACATATGTAGTTTACAGAAGCTTTGCCATAAAAAAAGCTGTCAAATCTTTTTTCAGTTACATAACAATGAATGGTTGATGCTAAATGTAGCTGCACATTTATAAATTTAAAAAAAGATGTGTTGTGTTATCATTAGAAATAACCTTTATAGTTCTAATAGTACTTTCCCTAGAGAGCGTCACCTCTGGAAATTTTGGTAATTGATAAAAAAAATAAAAGAATAATATTTTGTCTTTTTTGATGCACTTCAATCACCACAGATGTTATCTAACCTTACCACTTCAAGTGTTTAAATAACTAATTTTACTGAAATCCCAATAAAAATATAACAAAACAAAGAAGGCGTCATTTAACTGAAGGGCATGAACGGCTAGAGCCATAGGGGAAGTGAATGCAATAAAGGAGTAACAGCAGCAGACCTGACAACAGGGTATTATGGTGCATTCAGGAGCTACTTAGGTATAGAGGAAGATCTTTTATTTCTGGGTGGATCATGTCAATAAGTGGTCCTCCTAACTGTTAATCATTCTGGTGATATGTTTAGGTAAGGCCGTCCTACGTGCTCATCTCGTTAGTTATCTTTTTCTGCCCACTTTCAGGCATACATCTGTGGTAAGCTGTGGTTTCAGACGGTCATTGAAGCTCAACTTTTCTCACCGTTGTTTTTTTTAAAAATGAGGGTCTGTGAGGGACCGAGCCAAAAAAATCAGAGAAGCACAGGGAAGTCTTGATGAAAAAATGGTAACAAATTTATTTTGCAAAAAATAAAGTTCAAACAACACTGGGCCCATCAAGGAAAACAAATGACAAAAATCTGCATAATCC
>NW_015150795.1:252054-253118 GCF_000732505.1 Cyprinodon variegatus
AAAAAGTGTCTATGAAGTGGATAAGAAGAAAAGAAAGGCATCAGAAGAGGCAGATATTATCCCTGAATGCTTTGCACTTAGAACTTTCCTCGCAAAGCATTTTGGGATTTGCTGTGCAGCTTCTCACCATTATCATAGGCTGTCGCTACCCGACAGCGGCGACTAATAACAAAGATGGTGCACAGTAGAGGAGGAGTTCTGTGACCAATGGAAAAAAAGCAGTGATCCTCTGTCCAAACAGTCATTTAAATGAGTTTACTATAAAGTGCACATTATAGTCCCAGCTCTATATAGCGATTGGGGGATTTAGGGGTTAGGGCCGACGTTTGGACACAGTAAGCCTGTATGAGCTATGAGAACAACACACATGGGCTCGTGCACGCTTTTGTACATGTTTAACAGGCGTTCCCTCTTAGGAGCGTGCACAGGGTTGTGCACGTGCATTTTTTTTTAAGTGGAGAGGGGGGGACTTTTCAAAAATCTACAAAAATCCTCCACAATACCTTTAATAAACCTTTATACTGCTATTCACACGGTAACATGGAAAATCGAGGGTAGAGGTGACCTTCCTCTGAGAATTAGGTAGTAAATGAACACCTTCTGTCAACTCTTAACTCATTAAATGATGCCCCTTGTTAAAGCCCCCTGTGGATCAGATAGTGATGCGATGGGGGTTTCCCTCTTGTCACATACAGGATTCATGACAGGTTGTAAACCTGCGACAAATATTTTAGCCTACAAAGTTGCTCTTGGTAGCTTTGGATTTGTGCAACATATGATTGATGAGTTATAATATCAGTACAGGAAGACATCGATGGAGTACAGCCTCAATTTTTTTTTTTTTAAATAAGCTTCTCTAAAAACATCTTTCCAACTTTTTAGCAACACTTAAAATCTCAGCAATGTTTTAGGGTTTAGAGTAAAGACTCTAAATCATCTCTTATCTCAACAATTCAGCAGATTTCTTGAGTAAATCAGAAAGAGGTTTGCTGCTATAGGCTTAGACTGCTGGAGGACATAGGGGACCCTCTTTCATCATTCTGCTTCATTCTATCTCTTTTCTC
>NW_015150795.1:253293-260450 GCF_000732505.1 Cyprinodon variegatus
TTGAACCCCAGTCGGCCTCTTCCAGTAAAAAGGGAGTTTTTCCTCTCCACTGTCGCTGCAAGCATGCTAGTGTGAGGAATTGCATTCGAGTCAATGAGTCGATGCAATCAACTGGTTTTCCTAAGATAGAAAAATTTGAATCAATTTGACTGGATGATCTGGTTTAACTGTAAAGTGCCTTGAGATGACGTGTATTGTGAGTTGGTGCTGTAGAAATAAACTGAATTGTATTGAATAATCAAGCCTTTTTTTTTTAAATATCATCCTATGTTGCCTTTATGCGTTCGGTACATGCTGTGCTCAGTTTACCATGCAGTTATTTTTACAGCTGAAGTGAACTTAGCGAGTTGGTGTGCACATAGATTAATCATTAAGAAATATTCTCTCATGGTTCTGTGAGTGTCAGCGGGCCTGACTGCTCAGCGCCTGTTGGCAACGAGAGAAACTTCCACACAACTTGGCACAGCTCCACGAAGACCTCTGAGAACCTCTGGCGGTGCGTGAGTCACAAGTATATGAGGATTAACTTCCACTTCAGCTGGTTAGGTGGACTGTTTGGTCTCTCTTTCTCTCACACTTGTTTTTCCCCCATTTCACTCTTTCTATTTCTCACTCCCTAATACATGGACCCCCTCTCTCCCTCCTGCCCCCCCGGGGCACCAGTAGTTGTTAGTGTCGCCGCTGAGCTCCATATTCTCATTACCTCCACACGCTCCCCCCCCTCAGCCCGCAGTAGAGGCCTGAGATGAGGAGCGGCGGACAGAGCCTGATTGGTTTTGATGTTGCGCACATAACGAGGCTCCCTAGTGTTAACTCCTCGTCCCACAGCAGTGCCCCAAGGAGCCTAACGTGCAGCCAACATCAGGGCTGCATGGATGCCTTCCCACTGCATCTAAAGCAAAACCTCGCCAAAAGGTCAGGGAGTAATGTCTGCAGAATTTCTGTATCCTCGGGGCTTTTCTCATTAGCAGCGGCGAGTGGGTGGATCTCCGGCGTCAATCAAGGAAAAAAAAAATACAAGAATGTCTCTGAGGATTGAATGGAACAGAACTATGCTGGAACATTTTTGTAGCAAAGCACACTTATTCCAGCTGGAAGACGTCTGCAAGCAAAACATCTAAAACTCTAACACTAGCTCACAACCTAATTCTCAACCAGATGGATCACAATGTCGCACATATCCCACACTTAATCTCCACAGTTTGGCCTCCAGCCTGACAGCTGAGCCTGATAAGGTATCTGCTTTTCTGTTATTGTGTCTGGTTTGGAGGATGAGAGCATGCATGCATGTACAGTTAACACCGAGCTGCATCTGCCTCACTGGTGCTTCTAACCGTTAGAGACTAATACCACCTGATTGCCAGCACTCACAGAGGCTTCCCTAACAGGCTGCCACCCTCTGCATTGCTCCTCTCCCAGCCATGTTGTTTGGATTGTGGAATAATCTAAAAGGCATATCACGCCTCAGATGATTCTGCCTAATATTTCCTCTCAGAGCAGCTTAGAGCAGATGAAGCATGACTCCATAGGCTGGATTAAAGCATCTAGTTTTCCATATATTAATTTTGCAGTTTTTGGAGTTTTCTACACGTGAATATATAAAAACTAGAGAACTGGAGAGAATTGATTCCATTCTTCATTGTGATATTTTCATATTTTTTTATCGGTTGTAGCCGAGGAAGCCAGTAAAAGACCTTACCAACATAGGGGATTCCACGCAAGGGCCAACAGGGGCCAGTGCCACTGCAGAACTGGTCCTGGCTCCTGTTATAGAGCATTTATTGGGAAAAAAAACACTGCAAAAGTCTTGTAATTTTCCCAAAATCATCATCATCATTGATCTTATCTAATTATAAGGGCAAAAATAGCCATTTCTTTGGCAGATCGTGTCGTTTACCTGCTTAAATTATCAACAAATAGAATTATTTTAAGAAATTTCTACCTACTTACATCTGTTTTTTTATTGTAATCCTAAATTAATTTGTCATGATGACATCGACTAACAGAAGAGACAATAACCTATTTGTCTGTTGGGCCATTCTAACTTATCCCCTTTACAATTCACCTTAAAAGTAATAAGGAAATTAGTGTCAGGTTGGGTGGAGGCTTTGAGGCCCAAATGCAGAGATAATTTTTGTTGTTTATTGAAGGACTCACAGGCAACGGAGAAAAAAACTTTCAGGGAAATACAAAAATACAGAAAAACAAAAAATCCAAAGAACATCAGGGAAAAACACATGTGGGGAGCAAGAGACAAGAAGGCAACAACAAACCAGCAAACAGAAACTGCAGAGGTGGAGGAACAGAACAAAGGATGGGCTAATGAGCTGATATGGTGCAGGTGTGAATAGGACTAACTAGAAAGGAGGCAAGAGGAAGGAAATGGGCACAAGGGGGCAACAGAGAGTAACTAAAGAAATTCCAAACTGACAGAAAACAACTACAAAGACAAAGAATATCAAAGAAACTAAAAATAAACTTAAACAGAGGGCAGAACCAGTGGCGCCACCAGGCCACCCCTGGCCACCCTGTGCCCCACTGGTCATCCCACTAGCCAATATAAATTGTGGAAGGATCAATTTAGCATTTCATCCTATTATGCACAGCCAGTAACATCACATTGAAAATCATACAATAAACCAAGATAGGAGTAGGTGCTTACTCAAGTTTTTGATTCCTACAGGCAGAGTTACCACAATAGTAGATTCAAAGCCTGAAATGATGGCTTTTATTTTCTTTGTGCCATGCCAAGATTTTAGTGGCCTCATCTGGCCCCCCCTATGAAACATTTCTGAAGGCGCCACTGAGCAGAACCCTGATAATTAGAGCTTTTTACTCCAGTCAGATTATGGTGAGATCAGAGTTTCTATCTATTAGATCAGGGCCTGCAACCTTGGATTTGTGCTTTAGTTGACGTACTAAATCTATAACTGCCACTACCCAGCCAACTAATAGCTAGTCTACCTGTAGCAGAAGGGACACCAGTAAGATGAGAAGGTTTTCAAGGTGCAGGACTTCCATTAATTCCCAGCCAGTTCCTCTGTATGTCTTGGGTCATTCTCAGTTTGCTGAGGTGTTCTGCACCTTTTTTTTTTAGCATCCTTCAACCATCTTTGGGGGTTGACTTGTTTAAATGGTCGGACTTGGGGTTTTTGAAATGTCCTCCACTTGTAGATCATTGTCCCCTTCCACTGGAAAAAATCTAAATCTAGATAAGTCATTATTTCTTAAAATAAATGCATTTGTTCTTGAATTTAGAAGGTAAAAAACATATTTTGCCAATGAAACAAGACAATTTATGTTTAAAATAAGAAAACACAATTACATTGTCTTATTTCAAGTGCATTTTATCTAAATATATTATTTTAAGAGTAAAAATACTCATTCAATTGGCAAATCATGTCATTTACCTATTCAAATTAAGGGTAAATTCACTCAATTTGAGAAATTTTTACTTATTTCTAAATCGTTTTTAGGTTTCTACACCCTTCATTTTAAAGGCTTGAGAAGATGGCCAGCTCAAATCTCCATAGGACCCTAGGTAAAATTTCATTTAATGGCCCTTTTTATTTGAAGCTAAAATAAATCACTCCAGTTCCTAACTAAGGTTGTTTACAGTTAACATCGCGATAAAAAAAAACATTTTCTGATATATTAGACTGCTGAGTTACAATGACTGCAAGATTCTTCACTGTCACTTTAAACATTCGCTCCTTATTTTCTGATTTGATTCAGATTTCAACTTAGCTTCTGCTATTAGTATTAGCTCTAACTAGTCTAGTAAACAGTAGATTTGTTTGTTCCATCAGATACCTCATGACTAACGGCTCATGAAAACTTTGAGGAAGTGATTCTTTGTGAGATTGTTTAAAATTACAGCGGTCAAACACAATAAAATAAAAACCTACTCTGCTAATGTTAGCCTTCCTGTGTTTAGTCTGTTGATTCCAGCCCAGTAGGATCTAACTGCATCATCAACCCAGCGTGCATAGCACAGGTGAAATAACTGTGACATCCATGAATGAAAAATTTTAATAAAGATATATACTGTTTGAAGTCATGAGTTTTTATGTGTCACAAACTGTATCATTAAATTAAAAGGAACATTATAACATATCTAGGCCAACATGTTCAAGCAGTGCAGTGCTTCTCAAATAGTGGGGCGTGCCCGCGATACCTGGGGGGGACAGACTTTTTTTTTTTTGGCCGTACTAGTATAAAGTGTAATTGCGCTTCCACTACAGTAGGCGGCAGTAGCGCTCTCATTGTTACTTCTGTCAAGTTTGCGACAGTACAACATTTTACGACTTACAAGACAACAGGTTTGCCTTTGTTACCAGTGTTGAGTCAACAGAAAGCTCCGACTGTGTTCTGTTTATAGCCTCCGTTATTCAACATAACAACCTCCAACGTGAAAAAGTTTTTAACAGGGATGAAAAGAAAAGCGGAGAGAGACAAAGATAATGAGACAAAAGAAAGTCACCCGAAAGCTAAGACGAGGAAATACGACGAAGCGTATTTTGCGCTTGGCTTCATTGTGATTACAGTTGGAGAAGAGGAAAGACCGGTGTGTCTAAAAATGCTCGCAGCAGACAGCATGAAACCAAATACATTAGCGCGTCACTTAAAGGTATACTATGCAACCGCTGTTGATTTTCCAGCGAGGCTCCCCCCAGAGGGCGAAAGTAAAAGTGCACTGTCTTAAATATGCTCAGCTGTTCTCCTGGTTTCTCCGTCAAGCCAGGCGCAGTTGTTTTAAGCTTACAGTAGCAGACAGGCGAACGCAACAAATCACCATGTCTACTGCGGTAACTATTTTGTACCAATTTTCGAGTTTGAAAATTTAGCATGTTTCCGACATGGGCTTTCGCTGTTTTCTCGCTGGTTTCGCCATGATAACTGCACAAATATCGCCACTGTGCTAGCAACGAGCATGGCTTTCACTGGGGGCATGTAGCAGTTCTCGCCATAAAGCGCAACTCTCGCGATGCATGAGACTTCTGAGCCTGTGGGTGCAGGCCGAGGACTCCTGCAATTGCAAGTACAGTATTTCCCCTACAGACCACCAGGGCGGCCGAGAAAACCTTCGTTCGACAGTGAAATGACTCATTTAATCATGGAACACATCAATTAACTGAAAAATGTTGCATTGTATGCCTTTAAATAGGTTACACCCCAATCAGGCCGATAAGCGTAGATAAGCTAGAGTTTTTTTGGCGAAAACGGGAGTAGGGGTGCGCAAATAGTTTTCTTCTTGCTAGGGGAGGCGTAACAGAAAATAATTGAGAAGCACTGTACTAGTGGATCCCTTTGGGGAGAATTGTGATTATGTTACGGGTCTCAAGCACGATGACCACAGTAACAAAGAGAATCTGTAAAATAAAGGTTGAGTCTTAGAGCAATGAACACAGGAACACTCAAGTCTTCATCCAGGTTAGATATAAGGGGAACACCGGGGTGCCTCCCTAATTAGCAACCGGAATGAACGACAGTAGCGTCAAAGGTTCCGCCTACCCTTTTCTCTCCTTTACCCACCAATATTCACCCAGGAAAACATCTCCTAAATGTAAGATAATATTGGAATCGACTACTGCCGTATGTTTCTTTTCATACTAAACATATATAGGATAAAAATTACATTTTTTTTCCCCTTTTGATCCACAAAGTAATAATTCCAAATGTAGTTGCACATATTTGGGTGCACCACAATTACATGTTTTTTTTATAAGCATACCTTGCTCTTAAACCCTGACGTCCACGGCCTACCTGTCGACTGCTATGATGGGTTCATCTAAACTCGTTCTAGCTTGATCCCTCCATAATATATGTGCCTCTAATACACCAACCATAGCAGAACCAAGATTGGCTTCTTTGTACCTGTCCTGTCAGATCGGTGTTTTAGAAAACAAGAGGTCTCACTCAGCCTAGGAGTCATCCATTGAGTTCAGCTTCACTCTATTCTCTCCTTGCAGGAACAGAGAATGAAAAAGCCTCAGAAGGGCATAAGGACAGCAGCAGTCAGGTGTGGACTGAATTAAGCGCACTGAGGAGTTTCTTGCTGATCACTATCTGACACACAGGCAGGAGAAAGCAATCAGCCCAGCAACCAATACTTACTTTTTCCCTGCAATAGCATTTTATCACAGCACATTTAATCTAGAGCTGATGCTAAGATAGCAGGATACCTGTTGTTGTGGACGGTGGGAAAACATGTAGAAGTCTGATCAAATCGGATGCAACCTAAATGTTCTGTATTAAAAACAGCGTTTGGGTATCGAAGTTTGAGGGATTTCAGTCTAGTGTGAAGGAAAGGAGGTTAGGTGACTCCAGCCAATAATGTCTACCAGCAGGAGGTTACATGTACATATTTTGGTTTTAAAATGTCATATTTCATGAGCTACAGGGAAAAAGATATGGGAAAGGGACTTGATGTGAAGCCGGAGGTAGAACAATAATTAACAAATCCCTCTTGGTTTACAAATTTATTCTAAAATGTGTTCAATTCTTGTCTGAGCTATGATTAGTGAGACAACAGTTGACTGCTTTCCAACAGATGTGGAGATTTGGTAAATTTGCATGATTTTAATGTTACATGTCAATGAAGATTAATCCATAAAGGAACAGATTTAACATTTTTGGGCAGTCTTGGTGTAATAACAGTCAGTGATGAGCCATGATGGGAACCAATTTCCATTAGACCTTTGCTCTGACCCAGGAACCCTTAAAGGTCCTACATGATACTTTTTAAAGCCTTAATAAACGTATATAAAGTCTGAAATATATGAATGTTTTGAAGTTTTATCATTACATTATGGAAAATAATGAACTTTATCACAATATTTTAATATCTGCAATCATACCGCACCGTGACGCCACAAACCAGTAGGTGGCAGTAGTATTCTCTGACAAACATGGATGCCTCCAGTAAAACATATTCAAAGAAAATTACTCTTAATTAAAAACACTTATTTATTAAACAGTATGTAATAATTTCATATTTAAAGTACCTTCAAAAGTTTGATTTCTGAATATGACCGGACTTTTCCTTAAAAAAATGCGCGTGTGAGAGCATGCATGAGCCCATTTCTCCTCATGCACACTCTGGCCGTTTCTCAATTCACGAGAACGCGAGTACGTACTCGCATTTTCGTCAAGTC
>NW_015150795.1:261266-266107 GCF_000732505.1 Cyprinodon variegatus
GAGAACAACATCCGGGGATTTGATGCTTTCTCGATCTGGTGTTCTCGAGAGTTGGAACGGTACTCGGGCTGAGGCTGATGACGTGTCACGAGTACACGAGCACACGAGAACGCTCAAGAACGCATATTGAGAAACGGCCTCTGTTTAAAAGTTGCTGTTCTCATAGATCATAAAAGCTTGCTGTGCCCGAACATCCACCCTATCCCCCTAATCCCTCAATCACTATATAGAGTGAGGACTATATAGTGGACTTTATAGTGAACTCAGTTAACATACCATTCGGTCAGATGATCACTTCCCCGTTGGTCCACTGCACGATGCTAGAAGAGCTCTCCAAGCAAAGCATTCTGGGATATATCTGCCTCTTCTGAAGCTTTCATTTTCTTCTCATACACTTCGTAGACACGTTTTCTCTTACAACCCTCGGCCATTTTCAAAGAACCGTGGTGAGAAAGGTGAGCTTCAATGACTGCCTGAAACCGTAGCTCACCATAGATAAACGCCTGAAAGTGCGCATGCACAGAAAAAGATACCTAACGTAAATATATCACCAGAATGATTGACAGTTAGGAGGACCACTTATTTAGATGATCCTCCCAAAAATAAAAGATTGTCCTCTAAAGGAAATAATCGTAATCTAGCAGCACTGGGTCTCAGATTCATTGCACTTTTATAACTAAAATCGAATATATTTCAGCCATCTTTTAGCTGACCAGAACTTTCTCTTTTAGAAAGTTATGGAAAATTGGATAGAGAGATCTATATGCTATATGTAGATGTGCTTCCCTGACTGTGACTTGCAGCGAGTCGCTGGGAATGCTGGTCTGTTTTCTCTTACTCCTAAGCAGGAGACGGGGATCAGAGGGTGAAAAGTCAGAGGGAGGACAACTTGACAGATAGAGTTGGGGTGGTGGAAGGGTCAGCGCCGGGAGGGCCATTTCCTCACTGATTTTTATCTGTCTATTAACACAATACACCACCTGGCAGCCATGAACGCTGGTGGATAAATCTAAGCTGCATGAATTCTCTGCGTCGTTCACTGAAGGAAGAAAGAACACGCAGCAGAGGGATAAACATGAAATAAAATCATAAAGGTTTCTGCTTGCTTCTCTCTCCTGGAGAAGTACTACTTTCAGTAAAGAGGTCCACATCATTCAAATGAACGCTGACGACAACCTTTGCACGAGGCGCTTTATTCCAAACAATCGTCTCTCTGGTTAGGTTTTCCTTTCATTCTTCAACTTGAAACAGAGCCGCTTTTCTCAGGGAAAACGTTCACCTGAAAACACAATAATCTGGACCACATTCACAGCAGCTCTTTGTTGCTTTGAGCAATAAGATCTTTAATAGGAAGCCTTGATTCATAAGTTCCTGCCTTCCCTCTGTAGGGAAATGTAGTTTGTGGCAGAGCTGAACAGAGAAAATCAGATGGAATTTAAGTTTATTTCTCTTTAAACTTGAATCGTTTCAGTTTATTGCTGCAGTTATCAGCCTTTAAAATTGATTTTAGAGGAGCAGACTGATACTGCTGGGATGTAGATGAGGATTCAGAGTGGAAAGAGTTAACCTTTGTACATACTTAGACCCGAAGCAGCAAATCCTTATTTCTGTCACATAGTTGAGGGCTATTTATAGTTAAATATCTTGTAGGAGATAAAAAAAAAACAAAGAACAAGATAAAAATACTTAAATGCATAAACATTCTTTAAAAATGGAAGCATTTTGTCGAATATCCTCAGAGAGTCATGGGATAATAAGAAACCCTCGCTCTGGAAATAAGCTGTCCTCTCTGGACACGACCAATTTCAGATTCAGCAGTCCAGCCAAAGCCAAGTGCAGTATATACATCATGTCTGGGTCTGAAGCAGAAAGCATCCACAGACGACTTCTGCACAGATCACTTCATAAATCTCCTAAAGCGCACTTAATGAAGGTCTGCAATCCAGGCTGCAGAGATTTACATACAAGTTATGACACTGAAAAAGGCTGGGAGTCGATGCTGTTATCTACTTTCATTTGGTTTTAGCTGGCACAGAGGGCACTTACAATCCCAGCCTCCACATCCCAAGTATATCAATTTCATATTACTCCCAGGGAGACTATGCCATAAAAACTCCTCTACAGATATTTACCTTCATTATAAAGAGCTTTATTTTATCTGCACTCACATACAGCACACCCTATGTGGTCAGGCTAAAAAAAAATCTAACCTCAACGCTGCCAACAATACATAATATAATATATCATGCTATCTATTGAGCAATTCCCACTAAAAAGGGCAGAAAAAAACTGTTTAACTAAAACTATACGATGCTTCTTTAGTCTATATAATGTATCTAAACAGTAAAGATGAAAGATATCAGAAATTATAACAGGAAAGCATCAGGGCAGTTGCTGCAAACTTCTAACATGATCTCGAGGAGATTACTGACAGGATTGGAGCAGGGCTATTACAATACTCCTATCCTTTTACCGCACACTGCCAACCAGCTGGCTTCAAAAAGGCTAGCTCAACATTAGTATGTAATAAACATTATGTATTATATTTATATTGTCTTTATATTTATTGCACCGATACCAGTATCGGATGGGGCCCCGATACTGCACTAAAATGGTGGTACCTTAAAGATTAATTGTGTGTCACACAGACAAGAAAGTTTACAAATGATCCAAGACTACAGCTTAAAGGAATAGTACACCCAAAACATGATTAGCCTTCATTTTCTACTCACCCCCATGCTGAACAACACTCTGGAGTACTTTTTTGATATCTCAAATGCATCTGGAGATCTGGGAGGCTTCTTGCTGTCTGCTGACATTCAAATAATGGAGGTCTATGGCGCCCGAGGCAGAAAGGTCCATAAAAGTCCACAAAAAACGTGTCAATATTCCTCCATACTGCTCGTCCAATGTATTCCAAGTGTCCTGAGTGGGTAGCGTCCAGAATTTACTCGAAACGAAGTCATTTAGAATGTTTTTAGAGCATAAACAGTAGTGTATAGGATTTCCTGAAAGCGTGCGCCTGCGCGTTCAGGACGCTACGGAAGCCGGCAGACCAAACCAGATGAAAGTGCGCATTCAGCGTCTGCTCTGCCGATAATGCAAGCGTAGAAGAAGAAATGTGCTGTTTACCTGTGCAAAGAAAGAAACAACGAAAGAAAAATGTCTGAGGACTTCAGTGTTGAGGAAGAGCATGAGTTCTTTGCCGAGCTGAATGCGCACTTTCATCTGGTTTGGTCTGCCGCGGTTTCCGTAGCGTCGTGAACATGCAGGCGCGCGCTTTCAGGAAATCCTATACACTACTGTTTATGCTCTAAAAACATTCTAAATGACTTCGTTCCGAGTAAATTCTGGACGCTACCCACTCAGGACACTTGGAATACATTGGATGAGCAGTATGGAGGAATATTGACACGTTTTTTGTGGACTTTTATGGACCTTTCTGCCTTGGGCGCCATAGACCTCCATTATTTGAATGTCAGCAGACAGCAAGAAGCCTCCCAGATCTCCAGATGCATTTGAGATATCAAAAAAGTACTCCAGAGTGTTGTTCAGCATGGGGGTGAGTAGAAAATGAAGGCTAATCATGTTTTGGGTGTACTATTCCTTTAAATTCTTGCTGTAAACTACAATCTGACTATTTGCCATCATTGGTCTGGATTGAGCGGTGAAAAGTGGCTTTCTCCAAATTAGCATAGATACCTATAACAGGAGAATCAACCGGGGCAGAGCAAAATAATGCTTTTGACAGAAGTAAGCAGGTGAAACAAGAAGAAAAACTCTTAGATGTACTGTATACATCACCAGTCAACTAAAGGAAAAACTGCTAAAACTGCGCAGCTGTAAGAGATCTCTGAAACCATATCCATTAGCTAAATGAATAAATGTAGTAAACATGTCGTGACGCATACTAAATAGAAACACATACCATATTAGAACTACCTGGAAGCAGGAACGGTTTGTGAAAAATGTAACAGGCGCTCCACGGATGACCCTGAGTAAATGAAAGGAAGTTGAATCATTTTTGCTCCAAACAGGTTTTTTGATGTTCGTTTTAAATCGGGAACAGGCATATTTCATTGCACAGTGAGCACTAGGACAGCACAGGACAGCTACTTGCTATCTGACATACGATCCACCACATGCTAAAGCTCAGACTCTGTCTAAAGGCCTGTTTCTGTTCAGAAACCATTGTAGGTGACCGCAGACAGTGCCGCAGAGAGCAAGCCTCTGATTGATCAAATCTACATCTACACTACACTACACTATGCTTATTTCCTGTTTGGTACCTTACTGGCTTGTTTTGTTTGTGTGACCGCCATTTTGGAAAAAGATTCATGAAGATGGAGCAGCTAGAAGACCGAGGTGCACGAGACCACTGGGACCCTTTTCCCACCTGGATTCCCGCTCTTTTCGCCCTCATGTCCCTCCATTGTCACACAAACTTGCCTCTTGCATTTTTCCACTCCCTCACCACCTCGAAGGTATTTAGAACCACATAGCGCAGAACAACATAGCACAGGTGTGATGCAAGCTTGTCGCATCACACCTGCGACAAGCTCAGTGCACACTCTGTTCATCACTCTGCTGCGTGTTCTCACTGCACCGGAGCTCACAGACCTCCGTGTCGCTACCTGATCCGTACCAGTAGCACGATCTAGACCATCAGCTCATTTGCGCCTGCGCGAACAAAATAACTTCCGGGTCGCAAAAAAATAATGTAATTACGGTACTGAAAAAACTTTATTTATATCCTTAAAAAATTAAAGAATACTAAACTTCATCGTAAAGACAATATTGAAGACTTTTCTGGAAGAAATGGATGCTTTTTAAATTCAATC
>NW_015150795.1:267012-273784 GCF_000732505.1 Cyprinodon variegatus
TTGTCTTGTTCCATTGGCAAAATGTCTATTTTACCTCCTCAATTCAAGAACAAATGCACCTTTTTTACGAAAAAATGACCTATCTAGATTTAGACTTTTTGCAGTGTGGATGTATTCATCTAGTTTTCCTTAGGTGGAAAACTTTGAACCAGTCTGACTGGATGATCTTATGGCATTGTCTGTATAAAATCTTATCTTGAAACTTGAGGTGATGTGTTGTAAATTGGCGCTATAGAAATAAAACAAATTTAATTTAATAGCATAGTAAAAATTAAATATTGTAAAACAAAACCAACTAGACTTCCGGACTTAAGAATGGGAATTGCTTTGTTTTATAACTGCAGAGCTTGGAGTCCTCTGTAAGTGTGTTTGCATGCAGGCTGTCTGTTAACCTCCACGGCTGAAGCCACCGCTGCACTTGGAGGGAAGAATCTCCCATCAGGCGCTCAGGAGAGCGCAGCCACGCAAGATTGATGACACCCTCCGGAAAGAAACAAAAGATCCGCCGCCTGCGAGAAACTGGCTTATGAGACCTGATAGACTCGTCTCTTAATAAACATCACTGATATGTCAGCCGTGGCGTGTTTCACCCCACAGCTGCATCGCAGAGGGTGTGGTGAGCCCTCGCTGTCACTGCACACGCAGTGAAAACGGCACAGAGGCTGCATAGAGAGTAGTCTGGGTTAAAACACTAACAGTTCAGATGAAGGTGCAGCTGTTTCTACTGGGGATTCCTCAGAGGTTATATCACGTCCCGCTACGTCTGTGGGGAAAATGATGCAGTCAACATGTCATCAGGGTCAATTGCTTTAATGACAAACTGAATGCATCCATTATTGGTTTGGGCTGTTTTCTGAACAAAAACGTGTCTTTCCAGGAACATATTGGAGCTAAATGAGGCATAAGTACTGCTCTGCAATCATTAATCTCTTAATCATAACGTTGAAATAAATAAGGCCTAAATAATTGCCGCCGCTATAAGTCATCCGCCCTAAATGAATAGAGTTTTGACAGCCAACATAATTTCCACAGGGATGAGGGAACTGAATGACATGTATGCACACACGAGCGGCTTTCTTCCCTTCAAACCCTGCCCCGTTCATACACCCGTCTGTTTACAATATTCTGTATTTCCACTGTGAAAAATGTTGTATCTGTCACAATTCTATCTCCCAGGCCTTCCCTCAGAGCTGTATAATGCCTTGTTAAAGTCAGCCGTGTGTGAAATGGTGTTTTAAAATAAATGAAACCGAGCAGGAAAGTGAGGAGAGGGGTAATATTGCCATGTCAGGCTGACAGACAGCCAGTGAAAATGTAACAAGAGCTATCATCTTAAAGGAAACCGGATTAAATAAGAAGCCAGGACTGCGGGTGCATCTCCAGCCCTGATATTGACATGTCGCCGGCTCGGGCCATTTTTCATTGTCTCATCAAGACAAAGCATTATGGGAGATCAATCTCCTCTCTCTTGCATCAGATAGGCGCATCCCGTTTAAAGTGCTAGGTGTTGGTTTTTATTATTCGGGCTAATCTGCTGAATGTTTTGGACACTTTTTGGACACAGCAGCACTGTATCATGCTGGATGGTGGGGGGGGGATGTGTGCTGTCGCCACACAGAAGGTTTTTAATCAAGAAAACTGCTGAAGTCACTTTGCATTTGTTTACTTATCACACTGACCTCTCCATCTGAAGAATTGAGTATATCTATGAGATAATAAAAATCAAAACCATTAAAGCCCCCGCATCAATATCTACTGTAGCATCTAGAAAGATTTCTACATTTCTAATCAATGTGATGCTTGAAGAGGGCAGAAAAAAAGGGAATAGAAAATTGAGCTAACAGAGTAATCTTTGTCTGAACTAAGCCTTTTCTGCAGAGCTCATATATCCTTCATGCAGTATTTATTTTAAAAGTCAACCTGAAGTGTCCTGTTGGACCAGAAGGTAAAGGGGAGCAGATCCAACTGAAAACAAACAACAGAGACGTGGAATTTGAAAAGAGCTCCTCTGAGCCATGCATCAGGTTTGTTGCATTTAGGAAAGAAGGTTTTTCAAACAATAACAGAGTTTAAACATAAAAGGTTCAGATAGATGTCAGACAGTAAGAAAAAAAAGGTTTAGACAGTGTAAAATAAAAATATATCACATAACCTAACATTTCTTTATTGAAAATACAAAATTAAATTGTTTCTGTTGCTCGAAAATTTGTAGTAGATTAAATAAGGCTTATATCACTGGAAAAACGATCTAGAAATAAGTAGAATTTTCTTAAATTAAGTTTATTTACCCTTAATTTGAGTAAGTAAATAAGGTAGTTTGCCAATGGAATTAGTATTTTTACTCTTAAAATAAGATAATTAGATAAAATGCACTTGAAATAAGACAATGCAAGTGTGTGTTCCTATTTTAAGAGTAAATTGTCTTGTTCCATTGGCAAAATGTCACTTTTAACTCATCAATCCAAGAACAAATGCATTTATTAAAAAAAAATGACTTATCTAGATTGAATAAAATAAAAAAAATAAGTCCAATTTTCTTGAAATTTAATTTACCTTAAATTTCAGCATGTACGCAAGACGCTTTTCCCGTTATATATAAGTATAATATGTTTAAAATAAGAAAAGCAATCCTTTATCTAATTTCTAGTGCATAATTCACTTAGTTTAAGAGATTTTACTTATTTCCAGATCAGTTTTTGCAAATACTGGGCTATACCTAATCATTGTAAAGATTTTTAAGCTTATTTTCTCTTTATTTGGACAGACTATTTGAGGAAAAAATTGCCAGTGGAATAAGACGGTTTTTGTTTAAAATAAGAAAAAACAAAATTATGCTGCTGCAAGTGCATCATATCTAATTATCTTATTTTAAGGGTAAATCTACTCATTCCATGGGAAGGTCATTTTAATTAGGGGTTTTGCAGTGTAGCTTCCATGTCTGTTGATGGAGATATTCCCAAACAAAAAATCATTAAATCTATAACCTAAAACTTTGCTGTCCTTGACTTTTTCTTCGGTTTTGTTTTGTTTGTGCTGATTAATGATCTGTTAACAGCAAAGAAAAGCCTCTGAGAGCCTCTCCTCAACATAAGTGAAACATGGACCCTTATTTAAGCATTTTGAAGAACTTTCACCAAACACTGTGTCACAATCACCCATTTCCAGCCTTTTCTGCTGTGTTTGAATAAAGAGTTTCACCACCAGCTGTGCAGTGTGGTGTTATTTGAAAAACATGATTGACTCTTTGTTGGAAACAATTCAGTTATTGTCTTCTATGAGCCTCGAGTGTATAACTGCAACATTAAAAGTGTAACTCACCCCAAAATCCAGAAAAATCTAAAAAACAAAACAGAGTGCTTAGTGCCAATGGACCCTGAGTTGTTTAGTGTTGGTGTGGCGTGCTCATCTGGTGATATGTTTCCTACCCAGAAAAAGACACTTGCCTTGTTAGGAGCGATGCCTCACTGTGTTGGCGCCACAAATATCACGCCGCTGAAATAGAGGCGCTGCAGGACCGTATCACACCACTTCCGACGGAACAAAGAGATCTCTTCACAGCCAGAACTTAGAGAATAGCTAAAAACTGCTGTCACTGTGCAGATTAGCCTGTAATTTAGGAGCCACTTAGACTCAGATGCTATGTCTTTGAGCAGAAATGATTGCACCCTCACATCACCAATTACAGAAAGTTTGTTTACTTAGCAGGTGCAGATTTCAACAACGGGTTGAGAGGATCAGCGGAAGCAGTTTAGCACCAATCATACAACAGATGTAACAATAGAAACATATTCTTAGTTTTAAAACAAAAGCTCTTACGGCTAACCTGACAGTGAAAGCATGCAGCCTTTCAGTGAAAAGGAGGGATGTTTAGTGCAATACTTTGAGCTGATTGGGTGACGTGCCAGCTAGTACCCGCCTTCCATAATACGCTTTCCGCCAATCGTAGCAGTGCGATTTTTCTGCAGCTTCTTGAGTGCAGTAACAAATAGTGGAGTAAGCTGATAAATAAAACTTTTTCCAAATCCCGTCTGAAGAAAAGCACAGACATCTTTTCAATCTACAAATGCAAAGTGCCTCTCTTTTAGCTAAAGCCGAGTCAAATGCGTTATCGACAGGTGAGTCTTCCAGCGTAGCTATGTTTGTATTGCCCCGGCAAGGCCCTTCTGACTGCCGTCATTGGTCCGACCCGCTGGGTGTTACGAGACGGACGTGTTAGCGGGAGTCTTTCCAGTTGAATTTGTTGTGAGACTGAAAACTCATATCTTGCGACAATCAATTTGCAGCACAAGGTTATCTTACGGCAGCTAGTTGTTGGAATTTTAACAATAAAAACGCTGTTGCAGACTGACTTACATGAGGAGCATGTGAGGCTTGTAAGGCTCAACACTCTCCTGTAGTGTAGTTGGTGACGTTAGACGTGGATAAATCCAGAAAGGTTCTCTGCAATACCATTAATTAATTGGTTCTATATAATCTACTTTTCAAGTTGTTATAAGTAACCTATATAACCTTTACCCTAACCTGCAGTGTATTCTCATTATCAGTTCGTATGAAATCGTACAAAAAGTTCTGCACAGTAATTTCGTACGTTTTGGACGTTTTTTTCGTCGTATTTCGTCGTATTTTTACGTCTTGCCTCGAGACAAGATATCCTTGCACATGCGCATCTTACGCACCATTCAATAACATAGAATTTAACATACAATTAACCCTAACCCTGACCCTAAGATACAAAACAGTAAGCAACCTAGTTAGAGACATCAAGAAGTGATTATTGCGCTGTTTTTCCCAGTTTTACGTCCGTCCGCGGATCTGCTTTTCGACGAAAAACGTTCAAAACGTACAAAATACTGTGTATAACTTTTCGTACGATTTCATACCAACTGATAATGAGAATATGTTGTAACCTGTCATAAACTTAAAACCTTGGACCCAATATTCAAAGCAGACAGATCTGGATTAGTCTTTATTGAACACTCAGCTGCTCGTCAGCTGGAGAGGATAAACCGGATCCTCCGTAGGAACAGAAACTCAGGTCAGTGACTAATAATGGGCTGATAACAATTAAGAGAAAATACTCACTGACCTGTTTCAGATTGGAGCTGATGCCAGCCGACGCCGAGGGGCAACTGAGTCCTGAAGGTAGCAGAACCAAGTTAACAGACCAGGAGATCAAAAAGCCAATGAGGTACAGAAGGGGAATCCAAGCCGAGATCAGAAGAATAGTCCAAGTTTGGTAAACCAGTGGAATCCAGGAATCAGTCCAGAACAGAGCAGATTAAAGGTCAGACAGAGGCAAAGCAAAACTCAGGATCCACAGGGCAGAAACGGATCACAATCAGAACAACAAACAGAACGCTAGAGTTACTCACACCAAACAGCCTGAATAATCGGGCGCTGGTAGCTGGAAAACACGCAGCATTTATAGGAGCTGAAAACAGGTGGATCAGATAAGCAGTAATGAGAAACCGGGCAGAGTTAAACAGGTGAATGGAATGAGCAATCAAGCCAGCAAACAGAGCCAGGATCATGACATAACCCTGATTAAAAGTCTGATCTAACATCAAGAATAAAAAAGTCCAATGACATTTTTTTTTATTTCCTCATGCACACTAGAATTTTTGTCAGTTCCTTTTACATTCATCCAGTTGATTTAGCTCAAAATAGATGTTTTGTTTAATCTGACATTATGGCTGCTTGTCTAATTTTCGTCTGATTTCTCTGATCCAATCAGGGTTGGAGAAGCAAAACCACCTTGAATTAGATACTGCGACTCTGCTTGAATAAATTAAAGCATTATGCAACTTTGTGAATGATTTTGAAGAAAGAATAGCTTTATAACACAGTTAAAAGCTCCAAAAGCTTGTGGTATGATGCAGATCCTGTGAAATAGCGCTCGGTTTATGCAGTTTATCAGCTTTTGGGCATGTTTCCTATGATGTTGGGCAGATTTTTTAGCAACAGATTTAAAAAAAAAAATAAGAATCCTGATGGAAAGAAAAGCAAAATCTGAGCTGGTCTCACTCCCCCCACCTCAGCAAGGTCACGCCTCTGTGGTTTTACCTTTATGACCCCTGGGGAGAGTTAGGTATGAAGCCTGCTGATTGCACTTTGACCGATCATTTCCTTGAAGTGCTCCAGAATGTCACACAGAAAAAGCCTTGTTCATCCTGAACCCACTGCGTCCACTGTGATCAAAGAGCTGTGAGCGTATCTGGCACTCCCCCACAGAAACATAAGCCCTGTGTGTTTAGATTCCTCTGTCTGCTGCTATATTTGGCTTTGTCAAAACAAAACTCAAGAGGATTCTCCAAACTCGGCTTTATGCTGAGGAAAACATCTGCTTCATAAACACAGAGCTCATATCCGTACCTCTCACAGGTATGTTTCACTGTTTAAATAGTGGATGCTACAAGAAGCTGAAATCAATCTTGACGCAATCAAGTGGACACAGAGAGAAGCTGATGTGTCCTGCCTGAGGAGAAAAACAGTGTTTGTGAGGATTAAGATGTTTGACGACCAGGGCCCCTCTGACCGAGGAGCTTTCTGACCACAAATAAACATCGGCCTCAGTGGGTCCCCACGCTCCAGCCTCTGCACGGTCAGCAACAGGAGCGCATCAATCACAGCTGGAGTGGGGGCTCCCCAAGGCGAGCGCGCAGCTGCTGCCCTAACCCTCCCTCACACAGTCACACATTTATCTATCTATCTATCTATCTATCTATCTATCTATCTATCTATCTATCTATCTATCTATCTATCTATCTATCTA
>NW_015150795.1:274610-276437 GCF_000732505.1 Cyprinodon variegatus
ACAGATAAATGATAGGAAGTAAAAGACAGTAACAGTTTCGGCTCACATTTCCAGGCTCTCAGCCTTTATCCTCTCCTTCATCTGCATGTCATTATCTTCTGCATTACTGCTTTGTGAAAAAAAAACCTTTTACACATTGTGAGGTGAAAATACATTATGCAGCGACAACAATCCACTCCTTCTGTGTAAGGGGAATTCAGTGGTGCAGCTTGTGGTGTAAAACAGTGTGACTTTGTCAAACAGCAGGTTTTCATGTAGATGTGCTGCTAAATGTGTTACAAAGTTCATCTGCTGTGAGGCTGAGATGTATTTACTTTGTCCTTTTTACAAAGTGGATCTGATCACTTTGATGCTCTGCAGCACCAGGCAGACGTCCTCAGGGGCTGGAAACATGACATTTTAACAGTTGACTTCTTTCTTATGATTAGGTGACTATTTTTACATGTATGGGATCATCCTACAAAGAAAGAGTAGATAACTTGGTTTTAATCTGGGTTTTAATTGGAATTTATTATAAATTTGTTAATCTGGTTTATCTTTTTAAGTATATATCAGTTAAAGAATCAGCTCTGTGCTTCCTGGGTAATATTGCCCCCTGCTGGTGACTAACTGGAGCTACCACCTTTAAGGTTTTTGTTAGAGGGAGCTTTTAGTGTCATATTTCCTTTTTTAGAAATATATTTAGGTTAAAAAACCCACATCTAAAGTATGTTTTTATCTAAATACTAATTCTTTTCCCATCAATGAGTTTGTCTGTGTTAGAGTGAGTTATTCTCTTTTTATTTCCTGTATTAAAATGTAATCATTATCAGTTTAATAAAGGAAAACATAACTGCAATGAATGCAAACCTGAAAACTCTCATGCAGGATCAGATTTCTGTATTTGACGTGTTGAATTGAACATTAATAGATGAGCGTCTAATGGATGTTATTTGCTGTAAAGCAGGGGTCACCACCGTGGTGACCGCGGGCACCAAGGGGCCCTCAAGGACCACATACGTAGCCCTCAGCATCTTCTGAAAACAGCACAACTCACCCGTGGTTTAAGTTTGAAATTTTATTTTGTAACACATACACTTCTGATTATCTTCAAGTGCAAAGTGAGATTTTTTGTTTCTTTACATTTAGATTTTTTGTCACATTTATGCCTATTTATGCTTTTTCTATCCAGGCTGGTGCTGATAGAGCTAAATGTAAAGTTACCAACTGCATGTTGATGCATCTTAGAGGGATGGGAAGCTACATAGCTTTACTTTGTTTATGGTCATGCTCTCATTTTTAAGATTTCATGCTTCTATTTATTAGAAATTAAATAACAAATTGTATTATTGTAATATTTTAAGTGCAGGGAAGTACTCACTTTTGAAAATACATACGTATTCAAAAGTACTGTACATGCATTTTACTTAAGCATTTTGTTATATTAGCACATTTCTGTATACTTTAAAGAGTAATTTTAAAGAACCTTGTAATTTTCAGAAACCCTCTGATCTTTTGATGCGTAAAACCACCTGCTACAGATTCTACACCATCTGTTTCTGTTATAAGCACCCCCTCAAACATTTTCACAAGTAAAATAAAGATACTCAAAATTAACTTAAGTGCAGTAATCAAGGAAATGATACTTTCATTACTTTCCACCACTGATTTATTAATATTTTTTTTTACAGTGTCCTGTCTGGCCCCACAGATTTTACTTTCACAAGTGGAGCAGTATGGCAATTGCCATACTGCTCCACTTGTTTCATGCACAGTTTATATGGACACTGCAATGTAAATAGAGCAGAAAAACAGAGAAAAGATGAAAGAAAGAAGAGACAGAAAGGA
>NW_015150795.1:278535-280058 GCF_000732505.1 Cyprinodon variegatus
AATGACAAAACATTTTCAGTCTGCTTCATCACCTGCAACGAGATGAAAAAAGAACAGCACAACCGAAAGACATGGTATGAGATATACAATAAAGCAACACCTTGAAACTATCGCTAAAGTAACAACTGATTATTTAGATCAGGGTCCAAAACGGTTCCAATGTTTGCTGCATGCTACGTTGTCCTTAGCCTTGTTAGCTGTTTGCATGATAAGGGACAAACAGAATGATTTCCTAATCGTATTTAACTGGAGGAATTCTGATCAATATGATAATGAATATAATGGAAAAACTCAGACGGATATGAAGTTGAGTGTCATCAGCATGCATGGAGTAAAAGACGTATGCTACCGTCTGAGATAGGGGGAAATTATGATGATGTTAAATAAAAATGGGCCCTGATGAACTCCTCAAACCATCTTTGTTCTTTGAGTTTTATTATTGCCAAATAGTTTTTACTTTAAATAAGATCAGAACCTTCTTGGACAATTTGGAGTAATTTGTTAGATACGCCACATGTCTAAACAGCATGGAAATCTATGAGAATTTCTGTAACAGAAATGTGATCTGATTAGAAATGTATAAATCAACACTGGGACATAAACAAATATCCTGTCAGGATTTAGGCTGAAGATTAAAAGTTTCTCTGAGCTGGAAAGTCACTCAGAAAAAAGGAAGAAAAGTAAAAAAAACCAAAAAAAAAAACCAGATGTTTGTTTGCAAAAGTCACTGTGATCTAACATCTGTCATGTTCGGAGACTCTTTCAGTCTGATGAGTCTAAAGCTAAATCTTTTAGTTATAATTCACAATGAAAATGATTGAAGCTTGTAACCCTGAAAAAACATCTTCTCAACCTTACAGGCAGGCCAGCATTAGGTTTAAGAGGGTTTCCTGTTGGTTAAACTGGTATATTCTACATAATAGACACTATGATATGAAAAAAAAAAAAACATAATTAGAAAACATTTCAACAAGACATCAACAAGAAAGTTTAATCTGGGGCCAAAAATATCTTCCAAGTAACCAATAAGCCAAAGCAGCTGGATTACTGATAAAGTAGTTTATTGCTTTCCCAGAGGCCTGCTCCTTCTGGAACGTTTAGCCTCACTGTGTCATGATTTAACTAACTAACCCAAATGCAGAAGACCGAACAGGGAGACCAGGGAAAAGGTTTAACAGGTTTTATTGAAGAGATAATTCAGAGAGAAGTGTTGCTCTGAACACAGCTCAACCAGAACTGAAAAGTGAGGGGAAGACACAGCGGTTAGTTCAGGCTCAGTGGGAAATTGGACTCGTGAACTTGGAGAAGAGGATCTGGTTGCTAACTCACGTTTCTAGAGAAGTTGTTGAATCCTTGACTCCAGTCTGTATGCTGTAGTTCCAGTGTTTGTCTGATTCGGTGGAGGGAGGAACAGGGTTTACCCAGAATGCGGTTGTTTGTAGGTGAACGGAGAAACTGACTGCCACTAAGATTTCCTGCGGTACTTGAACAGGTCATAGTGGAGATGAATCCCTTTCTCAGTG
>NW_015150795.1:281711-283517 GCF_000732505.1 Cyprinodon variegatus
AAGCAGGTTGGTAGACGAGCATGCCGCTAGCTAACGTCTAAGATGAGTTTTGATATCAAACGATGTAGACCACAAAAAATTCTACCAAGTTCTTCAATCCCATCTTTCGGTCATCTGAGCTGGAAGTTATCTTTAGAAAACACCAAAGGTTTACAGCCAAAGACTATAATTTGAAACAAGATAACGTCAGGAGTTGGATCTAAAGAGCAGTGGGAGGGAAATATTATCCGACGTTTTTCCTTCAGAGAAACTGTCAGAGATTGTAGGCGAAGAAGAGCAGTAACCTGGCTTTCCTGTAGAGGTTTGGGTTTGATATGTGCAAGAAACGTGCAGGAGGAAAAGTCACAGCAGGAGCTAGAAGGACCCATTTTGAGCTGAATGCAGGTTTTATCTGCAGCCCGGTTGATAAAGGTTCTGCTGGGAAGGTTGTCCATCAGCTTCAAATCTGAATCTGGTTGCTTAGGAAACAGCAGCAGTCTAATGGTCATAGGGAAGTTGCAGGTCCGGCTTAAAAGGATCAAATTGGTGCAAATGAGGATACAGGAGAATGACTTAAAGTTAAATTGCTGCAGGTGGTTTGAAAAAAAAAAAGGTAATGTTTAAAACCTTAAAATGGATTTTAGCTGTGAAGAGATTTAAGCCAAAAACTGGAGATAAGATTGATTGATTGCTTTATTCAATAGACTCATGATCCATAAAGATATGATAACCAACACAATGAGTTCATACAAAACAACACGACACAAAAAATAGTCTAAATCTTATAAGAGACTTGCATGCCATTGTTTCCATAGAGCCGATTGGTATCTTAGCGCACTGAGAGGGATGTGAAAACATTACAATAAAACAACACATTAACCCGTATATCAGATTTCTCACAACTACCTGAAATGTTCTGACATGTGCATTACAAAGCATCTCACTTGCACCGCTGAACCTTTTTAAGAAGAATTCTCAGTGAGTCATTATAAGCAAGCTTAATCTTCTGCATGCTAGCTTTTTTTATTTAAACCACAAAGGCACTGTAACTGAGAATGAATGGAAGATGACGAATATAGTTTAAGGAGAATAGGTGGCTGTAGAGAGGTGCTAACGGATCATTAGCCCTGTAGACCTGGACTTGGACCCTCTTATGGCATATGAGCTTGAAATATAATACTAAAAATTTTTTTTTTATTTCTATACTACAGAAGCCGAGAGCGGTCGTTTCCCTCCAATACCTTTTCACTGTGGTTTTCTCAAGAAAACAAGTTAATTTTCTCATTATCTAAAGATAGCGAAAGTCGTTTTCTCATCATAACGAGATGATTGGTGTGTGATAAAACATCCTTCAAAAGACAACAGCGGGAGAGGATTTATGGGTATAAGTCATGGCAGCCTGTGTGTAATTCTGTAAACAATCCTGTGTTTAACTTTTAGGTACGGGGACGACTATGAAGGTTATTTATTTAGCTGGGTCCTTGGAAGGAAACATGGCAGTAGGCCATATATTTATTTTCGGTTGGTACAGGCTGACCAAGCAGGCAGCGCCCCTGCTGTCCGATCAAGGGTACTACACACAAGTCACAGATCATTTTTACTGGCGTGACATTTGTGTCAAAAGTGAAAATGAAGGCGTAACCTTTGAAGATAAATTTGTGACTCACAGCAGCAGATTTGTGCACTTGTATTAATCAATTTATATTTTTGTTAAGAAAATTTTTTTGTTGCTGTTTAAGATTTTAATGCATGTTTGAATTTGTTTTGCACCATTTGTTTTAGATCAACTGTAGCAAAACTGAATGGACATTTTTGATGTGCAACTCA